>NC_047121.1:482762-685262 GCF_902500255.1 Thalassophryne amazonica
AGAACACAGATCAACCGGAAACCTAGGACAGAGTAAAATACAACTATGAACCGGACCATAACAGAGCATGAACATGAGAGCAGAAAAATAAGCACAGAAGAAAAACCTACATGAGAACTATCTATCCATCCATCCATTTTCTTCCGCTTTATTCGGAGTCGGGTCGCGGGGGCAGCAGCTCAAGCAAAGCCGCCCAGACTTCCCGATCCACACACACATCCCCCAGCTCCTCCAGGGGTACCCCAAGGCGTTCCCAAGCCAGCCAAGAGATGTAGTCCCTCCAGCGTGTCCTGGGTCTTCCCCGGGGCCTCCTCCCAATGGGACGTGCCCGGAACACCTCTCCAGCAAGGTGTCCAGGGGTCATCCGGAAAAGATGCCCGAGCCACCTCAACTGACTCCTTTCGACGTGGAGGAGCTCCTCACCCTATCTCTAAGGGAGCGCCCAGCCACCCTGCGGAGGAAACTCATCTCGGGCGCTTGTACTTGCGATCTCGTTCTTTCGGTCATGAGCCAAATCTCATGACCATAGGTGAGGATCGTAACGTAGATTGATCGGTAAATCGAGAGCTTTGCCCCCCTACTCAGCGCTCTCTTCACCACGATGGTCGGATACAGCGACCGCATCACTGCAGATGCTGCACTGATCCGTCTAACAATCTCACGCTCCATCCGTCCCTCACTCGTGAACAAGACCCCGAGATACTTAAACTCCTCCACTTGAGGCAAGGACACTTCACCGACCTGATGAGGGCAAAGCACCTTTTTCCAGTCGAGAACCATGGCCTCGGATTTGGAGGTGCTGATTTTCATCCCGGACGCTTCACACTCGGCTGCAAACCGCCCCAGTGTACGCTGAAGGTCCTGATTTGACGAAGCCAACAGAACCACATCGTCCGCAAACAGCAGAGACGAGATTCTGTGCTTCCCAAACCAGACCCCCTCTACACCCTGCCTGCGCCTAGAAATTCTGTCGATAAAATAATGAACAGAACCGGTGACAAAGGGCAGCCCTGGCGGAGGTCAACGTGCACTGGAAACAGGTTTGACTTACTACCGGCAATGCAAACCAAGCTCCTGCTGTGGTCGTACAGGGGCAGGATAGCCCTTAGCAAAGGACCCCGGACCCCGTACTCCCGGAGCACTCCCCACAGGGTGCCCCGAGGGACATGGTCGAACGCCTTCTCCAGATCCACAAAACACATGTGGACTGGTTGGGCGAACTCCCATGAACCCTCGAGCACCCGATGGAGCGTGTAGAGCTGGTCCAGTGTGCCGCAACCAGGACAAAAGCCACACTGCTCCTCCTGAATCCGAGGTTCAACCTTTGGTCGAATTCTCCTCTCCAGTACTCTGGAATAGACCTTACCGGGGAGGCTGAGGAGTGTGATCCCCCATAGTTGGAACACACCCGCCGGTCCCCCTTCTTTAACAAAGGGACCACCACCCCGGTCTGCCAATCCAGAGGCACTGTCCCCGATCGCCACGTGATTTTGCAGAGGCGTGTCAGCCAAGACAGTCCCACAACATCCAGAGATTTAAGGTACTCAGGATGGATTTCATCCACCCCAGGAGCCTTGCCACCGAGGAGCTTTCTAACCACCTCGGTGACTTCGGCCTGGGTAATGGATGAGTCTGCCTCTGAGTCTCCAGTCTCTGCTTCCTCTTCGGAAGACGTGATGATGGGATTGAGGAGATCCTCGAAGTACTCCTTCCACCGCCCGACAACATCACCAGTCAGGGTCAACAGCTCCCCACCCGCACCGTAAACAGTGCCGGTGGAAAGTTGCTTCCGCCTCCTGAGGCGTCGGACGGTTTGCCAAAATTTCTTCGAGGCCGAACGATAGTCCTCCTCCAATGGCCTCCCCGAACTCCTCCCAGACCCAAGTTTTTGCCTCTGCGACCGCACGGGCTGAGGCACGCTTGGCCTGCCGGTACCTGTCAGCTGCCTCTGGGGTCCCACCTACCAACAAAGATAAGTAGGACTCCTTCTTCAGCTTGATGGCATCCCTTACTTCCGGCGTCCAGCACCGGGTTCGGGGATTGCCACTGCGCCAGGCACCAGACACCTTGCGACCACAGCTACGAGCGGCCGCATCGACAGTGGAGGTGGAGAACATGGTCCACTTGGACTCCATGTCTCCAACCTCCCTGGGGATCTGGGAGAAGCTCTCCCGGAGGTGGGAGTTGAAGACCTTGCTGACAGAGGGTTCTGCCAGTTGTTCCCAGCAGACCCTCATGATACTTTTGGGTCTGCTAGGTCTGACTGGATTCCTCCCCTCCCAGCGGATCCAACTCACCACCAGGTTGTGATTGGTCAACAGCTCTGCCCCTCTCTTCACCCGAGTGTCCGAGACATGTGGCCAAAGGTCAGATGATATGACTACAAAGTCAATCATCGACCTCCAGCTCAGGGTGTCCTGGTGCCACATGCACTTATGGACACCCTTGTGTTCGAACATGGTGTTCGTGATGGACAAACTGTGACTAGCACAGAAGTCCAATAACTGAACACCACTCGGGTTCAGATCGGGGAGGCCCTGCTTCCCAATCATCCCCCTCCAGGTCTCACGTGGGCGTTGAAATCCCCCAGGAGAACAATGGAGTCCCCAGTCTGAGTGCTATCTAGTACCCCTTCCAGGGACTCCAAGAAGGTCAGGTACTCTGCACTGCCGCTCGGCTTGTAGGCTGAGACAATGGTGAGAGACCTGTCCCCGACCCGAAGGCATAGGGACGCGACCCTCTCATTCACTGGAGTGAACTCCAACACATGGCGACTGAGCTGGGGAACAATAAGCAATGCTACCCCAGCTCTCTGCCTCTCCCCATGGGCAACACCAGAAAAATGAAGCATCCAGCCCCTCTCCAGGAGTTGGGTACCAGAGCCCAAGCTGTGCGTGGAGGTGAGCCCAACTATCTCTAGTCGGTATCTCTCAACCTCCCGCACAAGCTCAGGCTCCTTCCCCCCCAGCGAGGTGACATTCCATGTCCCAACAGCCAGGGGCCACCCAATCCTCTCTGCACCTGACCCCCATGGCCCCCTCTGCAGGTGGTTAACCCACAGGAGGGCGGGCCCACGTCGCTCTTTCGGGCTGAGCTCGGCCGGGCCCCATGGGCTAAGGCCCGACCACCAGGTACTCGCGCGCGAGCCCCAACCCCAGGCCTGGCTCCAGGGTGGGGCCCCAGCTCCGCCATACCGGGTGACGTCTCGGTCCTTGATTTTTTACTGGTCATGGAGGTTTTGAACTGCCCTTAGTCTGACCCGTCACCTAGGACCTGTTTGCCTTGGGAGACCCTACAAGGGGCACAAAGCCCCCGACAACATAGCTCCTAGGATCATCTGGGTACGCAAACTCCCCCACCATGATAAGGTGGCAGCTAGAGGGGGAGACATGAGAACTAATCAGAGAATAATAAGAAAATAAATGCAAAGACAAAGCTAAACTGGAAGTGACTAAAACCAGACCACCAATAACCAGCAAAAAACTATTTAGGCATAAAAAACAGTTAAATGTGGTCTATTAAACATTAGATCTCTCTCTTCTAAGTCCCTGTTAGTAAATGATATAATAATTGACTATTCTGCCTTACAGAAACCTGGTTACAGCAGGATGAATATGTTAGTTTAAATGAGTCAACACCCCCGAGTCACACTAACTGCCAGAATGCTCGTAGCACGGGCCGAGGCGGAGGATTAGCAGCAATCTTCCATTCCACCTTATTAATTAATCAAAAACCCAAACAGAGCTTTAATTCATTTGAAAGCTTGACTCTTAGTCTTGTCCATCCAAATTGGAAGTTCCAAAAACCAGTTTTATTTGTTGTTATCTATTGTCCTCCTGGTCGTTACTGTGAGTTTCTCTGTGAATTTTCGGACCTTTTGTCTGACTTAGTGCTTAGCTCAGATAAGATAATTATAGTGTAACAGTGTTGTAAAGGACACTGAGAATTCAAGCTCTTGCTTGCCTCTACTGGTGGTTGGCTCTCACTGCGGTATTGTATCACTTCCTGTTCCGAAGCACAGCGGTGTTTTGCTGTATCTGTTAGCTGTTTAATCTGTGCAGTTAGATTGATCTAGTTACCTAGATAACGATTTGCTTCACAGTGTAATCTTCACGTGCCTTAAACTAAAGCACTCCCTCTGCTGAATCACCTCTAAATTATTTACACATTATTCATTTTGTGTGTTTTTAGGAATCCGCTAGCTTAGCACAGCTACTAGCTCTTAGCCAGTTTAGCATGGCGGCTTCTCCTGTCTCTCCCGCACTTTTCTGCTCTGGGTGTGAAATGTTTAGTTATTCCTTGGCCTCCTTTAGCAGTAATGGTACTTGTAATAAGTGTAGCTTATTCGTAGCTTTGGAGGCCAGGCTGGGCGAATTGGAGACTCGGCTCCGCACCGTGGAAAATTCTACAGCTAGCCAGGCCCCTGTAGTCGGTGCGGACCAAGGTAGCTTAGCCGCCGTTAGTTTCCCTCTGGCAGATCCCGAGCAGCCGGGAAAGCAGGCCGACTGGGTGACTGTGAGGAGGAAGCGTAGCCCTAAACAGAAGCCCCATGTACACCGCCAACCCGTTCACCTTTCTAACCGTTTTTCCCCACTCGGCAACACACCCACCGAGGATCAAACTCTGGTTATTGGCGACTCTGTTTTGAGAAATGTGAAGTTAGTGACACCAGCAACCATAGTCAATTGTCTTCCGGGGGCCAGAGCAGGCGACATTGAAGGAAATTTGAAACTGCTGGCTAAGGCTAAGCGTAAATTTGGTAAGATTGTAATTCACGTTGGCAGTAATGACACCCGGTTACGCCAATCGGAGGTCACTAAAATTAACATTGAATCGGTGTGTAACTTTGCAAAAACAATGTCGGACTCTGTAGTTTTCTCTGGGCCCCTCCCCAATCGGACCGGGAGTGAAATGTTTAGCCGCATGTTCTCCTTGAATTGCTGTCTGTCTGAGTGGTGTCCAAAAAATGAGGTGGGCTTCATAGATAATTGGCAAAGCTTCTGGGGAAAACCTGGACTTGTTAGGAGAGACGGCATCCATCCCACTTTGGATGGAGCAGCTCTCATTTCTTGAAATCTGGCCAATTTTCTTAAATCCTCCAAACCGTGACTATCCAGGGTTGGGACCAGGAAGCAGAGTTGTAGTCTTACACACCTCTCTGCAGCTTCTCTCCCCCTGCCATCCCCTCATTACCCCATCCCCGTAGAGACAGTGCCTGCTCCCAGACCAACAATAACCAGCAAAAATCTATTTAAGCATAAAAACTCAAAAAGAAAAACTAATATAGCACCTTCAACTGCACTACAGACTAAAACAGTTAAATGTGGTCTATTAAACATTAGGTCTCTCTCTTCTAAGTCCCTGTTAGTAAATGATATAATAATTGATCAACATATTGATTTATTCTGCCTTACAGAAACCTGGTTACAGCAGGATGAATATGTTAGTTTAAATGAGTCAACACCCCTGAGTCACACTAACTGCCAGAATGCTCGTAGCACGGGCCGAGGCGGAGGGTTAGCAGCAATCTTCCATTCCAGCTTATTAATTAATCAAAAACCCAGACAAAGCTTTAATTCATTTGAAAGCTTGACTCTTAGTCTTGTCCATCCAAATTGGAAGTCCCAAAAAACAGTTTTATTTGTTATTATTTATCGTCCTCCTGGTCGTTACTGTGAGTTTCTCTGTGAATTTTCAGACCTTTTGTCTGACTTAGTGCTTAGCTCAGATAAGATAATTATAGTGGGCAATTTTAACATCCACACAGATGCTGAGAATGACAGCCTCAACACTGCATTTAATCCATTATTAGACTCAATTGGCTTTGCTCAAAATGTAAAAGAGTCCACCCACCACTTTAATGATATCTTAGATCTTGTTCTGACTTATGGTATGGAAATTGAAGACTTAACAGTATTCCCTGAAAACTCCCTTCTGTCTGATCATTTCTTAATAACATTTACATTTACTCTGATGGACTACCCAGCAGTGGGGAATAAGTTTCATTACACTAGAAGTCTTTCAGAAAGCGTTGTAACTAGGTTTAAAGATATGATTCCTTCTTTATGTTCTCTAATGCCATATACCAACACAGTGCAGAGTAGCTACCTAAACTCTGTAAGTGAGATAGAGTATCTCGTCAATAGTTTTACATCCTCATTGAAGACAACTTTGGGTGCTGTAGCTCCTCTGAAAAAGAGAGCTTTAAATCAGAAGTGCCTGACTCCGTGGTATAACTCACAAACTCGCAGCTTAAAGCAGATAACCCGTAAGTTGGAGAGGAAATGGCGTCTCACTAATTTAGAAGATCTTCACTTAGCCTGGAAAAAGAGTCTGTTGCTCTATAAAAAAGCCCTCCGTAAAGCTAGGACATCTTACTACTCATCACTAATTGAAGAAAATAAGAACAACCCCAGGTTTCTTTTCAGCACTGTAGCCAGGCTGACAAAGAGTCAAAGCTCTATTGAGCCGAGTATTCCTTTAACTTTAACTAGTAATGACTTCATAACTTTCTTTGTTAATAAAATTTTAACTATTAGAGAAAAAATTACTCATAACCATCCCAAAGACATATCGTTCTCTTTGGCTGCTTTCAGTGATGCCGGTATTTAGTTAGACTCTTTCTCTCCGATTGTTCTGTCTGAGTTATTTTCATTAGTTACTTCCTCCAAACCATTAGACCCCATTCCTACCAGGCTGCTCAAGGAAGCCCTACCATTAATTAATGCTTCAATCTTAAATATGATCAATCTATCTTTATTAGTTGGCTATGTACCACAGGCTTTTAAGGTGGCAGTAATTAAACCATTACTTAAAAAGCCATCACTTGACCCAGCTATCTTAGCTAATTATAGGCCAATCTCCAACCTTTCTTTTCTCTCAAAAATTCTTGAAAGGGTAGTTGTAAAACAGCTAACTGATCATCTGCAGAGGAATGGTCTATTTGAAGAGTTTCAGTCAGGTTTCAGAATTCATCATAGTACGCCTTCTTTCTGTTTTTGCTCTGTATGCACCACTCTGCATTTAATCATTAGTGATTGATCTCTGCTTCCTTTCACAGCATGTCTTTTTCCTGGTTCTCTCCCTCAGCCCCAACCAGTCCCAGCAGAAGACTGCCCTTCCCTGAGCCTGGTTCTGCTGGAGGTTTCTTCCTGTTAAAAGGGAGTTTTTCCTTCCCACTGTCGCCAAGTGCTTGCTCACAGGGGGTCGTTTTGACCGTTGGGGTTTTTCCGTAATTATTGTATGGCTTTTGCCTTACAATATAAAGCGCCTTGGGGCAACTGTTTGTTGTGATTTGGCGCTATATAAATAAAATTGATTTGATTTTTTTTTTTTAAAAAAACAAAGTGGCTAAACAAACTATAAGAAAAACAGACTACATGATAACAGAAAACAAAACCCGACATTACAGCATAACTGATTACACAAATGAGAAAAGCAAAATAAACAAGTGATAAACTAATGATCAATAATGAATACACAAACTGACAGAACAAAGCTAGAATGGAACTGATCCATGGCCAAAGTATAAAAGTAACAAAGAAACAAAGTGTCAAAGCAAAATTGAACAGGGAATAAACACATGATGAAAATAAAATAATTAGTAAATCAAAGCTGGAGCAGAAAGGTGAGAAAGAGAAAGGAGGCAAACATGTACTCCAAACTCCAGATCTGGGCTGAAACCTGACAGCAAGTGCATAGTAGCAGCCGATTTAAGTGCTATGTGCAAAGCATATGCTCATATTGTGTGGTGCAAATGCTTTGAGGACATGTCTTTGTCCACTAAAGTGCAACAGGGTTGTAGAAAGTCACATATTTTGTGTGCCACCATAAAATTATCCAGTCTCGTTGTTATCCTTTAAGATCCAGGATGTGCTGGAAGCTGGTGTGTTGCTGATTAGTAGGTGAAGGATGATGTGAGAGATTTTTTGCAGAGGACAGAAATGTGTTGACATATAGAATCCACAGGCAGAAGGGAAGTTACAGTGACTGCAGTAGGAGGTGGTACTGTTTTGTGAAATTAAACGTTGCTGTGTATTACCCCCTTAAAAATATGGGCATAGAACTTCTGAACAGGAATGTATGAAGTCTTAAAAAATTGACCCAACCTCACCCCATGTATATACCCTCTGAAAGACAGGACTGTTAAAAATGACAAAAAAAAAAAAAAAAAAAAGATGCATAATGCTTAAAATATGACTTTTTTTTTTGGTCTCTTGGAATTATTTTCAGCACAGGAGGCTATTTTAATATGATGGTTATGTGTGCCATATGTCACTAGAAACTCATTTTCAGTAAAAGTGACAGAATTTAATAAAGGGCATAACTAGTGAAAAATAAGAGTATATCATTGCTGTATTTCAGATGTTGGTTATTTGTATACTTGTAGCAAGTGAAAAATGGCTGCTAATAAATCCTTTACAAGTCACAGTCCAAAAAGACACTTTGTGGTGTCGACCACTTAGTGAAGGCAGAGTTTCCAAGTGGGATGCTGCTGCACTTGAAGAAAATATAGCAGCCACTGACATAGATGAACATACCAAGGTGGGGCGTCTCCACCTGGAGGTCCATGCTATGCTATGCTCCAGATACCTCACTTTCCCTGCCAAAATCAAGTGACCTCTTTCTCGTCATGAAGCACCACAGGAAGCTCCCCATGAACACATATGCACTGAATCTGAAGCTCTACCTCAACATTATCTCAAATGCAGAGGTCACTTTGGATGATTTTTGCCAAGCCATGGATACAGTTCTGACTAGCTGTGGGCTGAGGAGCTTCTCTTTCCATGGACTATGACTGATGTGTTCAGAAACGGACCATTATGGACATAAATGTTCACATTATGTAAACTTCACTGTCAGGGTCAAACACCTTTAGACACCAAAGAAATTAATGGACACAAGACGCAGCAAATCTTTTCTGTCAGCTTTGCATGCAAAGGGAAGAGCAGTCTCAGAGCAGTCAGTCTCCACCTCTCTCTTTTTGACTCTCTTCGACGGTCTCCCTCTGCTCAGCATCTTTTATTCACTCGAACAGTGTGATGTACAAGCAGGGTGTGATCATATAGTCATTGGTTGAAAACTCACATGCATCTCACAATTTGTCAGGTACCTTGAGTTGATACATATGCAAAACATCCTGTGCAACTGTTGAACAAAGATCTATTACATGTCCCATCTGTGGATTTGTTTTGGTTGCTAGCTTGTACTCCCTTCTCTTCCCATCAACTCTTCCCATCAAACAACCCGTCTCCAGGCAGGATGTGGAACCTACTGGTGCTCATCAGTTTTGTTGTTTCACTGTCTTCTCACAAGAACTTTCCTCGTTTCAAGGCCAGCAATCCCAGCAGAGATGTGCAACACAGCACAGTGCAAAAATATAAGCATGCATAAGATATGTGATGCAGAACAAACGATAATAAAAACATAAGTGTTATGATGGTATGAGCATAATTTTTCTGACATGTCCCTCCTGTTTATCATTTGTGAATGCAGAACATCAGATGCCTATCACTTGCTTTCACACTTTCAATAGGCACATCATAAAAGCATTACACATTCTCATATCCTGCACTGACATTGTCAATTTGTTGCCGCATAGGCTCATAGCTTCTATTCTGCTGTTGTATCAGGACTTGGTACTGCAAAAAAGAACGGTTCACCGTGCGGGTGAGCATGCTATGGATACATGGAAGCACACGAGTCATCAGAACACAAAACAGAATCACAACAGCAAGGAGAGGAATACAAGTTTTCAAAAGGAGTTGCCACCAAGTTCCAGATGTGAACCAAGACCAAATGTCCCAGCTCTTTGAATTCATGGAAGCCTGCACAGCAGTCATTTCAGCGATGGCCTTTTGAATGGCCTCGCAGTCAGCACTGTTGTCCGGAATAAAGGTGCAGCATGCAGTTCCCACTATCACGCACACACCTCCTTGTGGTGCGGTTAGGAGGTCGAGAACCATGCGGTTCTGTAGCAGCATCAATCATAGAGCGGTGAGTTCTTCCGAAGTGGCCTTTGCAAAAGTCAGTGATGAGTTCATGAACTGTAGGAACTTGTATCTGGTGAATTCCACTTCTCTTCTTACATCGGAGATTCCAAAGTTGGGAAACAGTGCTATGGCGATGTCTCGTCCTGTGGAAAAGATATGTTGATCGTTTGGGATTTCTGCATATCCTCGCATGGTCCGGTGATGGCTCGGACGGAGACGGTCTGGTAGCTTGAGGAGCTGGTCTTTCGGGATGTAGACCAGAGCCTGATGTAAAATCACCAAGCAGCAGACTCCAGACCAGTTGGTAGGTAAATTGGCGTATATGTTTGTGCCATTGTCTTTCCCCTGCCAGGGTTTGTTGTTGCTGCTATCAGACATCCTGGGGCCACAGTCCTAGGACTAGTGGTGTAGATGCTGTGGTGGGATGTCGATGTTGGCATGCAAGCACAGACATAACAGTTGGTCATGTTGTTGAAGGTGGCGGTGTAGTTGATAAAGCGCCACCACATGTTACCTTGGTAATGATGCATCAATGTGCCATTGGGAAGTGCTTCAGAACGGCGGTGTCTGTCATGAAGCCCACTTCTTCTCTCCCACTCTTGGGTCAGCCACCACATAAGGAGTCCAAACAGTATCACACACACTAAGCCCACAACACAACAGCTACCTTCGCAATGCCGGTGACAGCGCCGTTCCTGCTGCCACTGTCCAGCCGGAACATGGCGCCCCACCAGAGCGTCCTCCAGTAGCATTGTTGCTCAGCTTACAGTGTCACCAAAACACCTCACACTAAATGAGTAGGGATCAGGTGGTTACTTCACTGACGTTGAGACGAATCACTTCTAGATGGTGAAATCCCTTTGAAGTCAGACTTCCCCACTACTCTTTGGAGGGTCTGGCACACGCTGTAGCTTACAGTGGCTTAGGTGGATCCAACTGGGTTGCTCGGTGATTTTCACAGCGGTGGGTGTCGTCAACAGCACTTGGTATGGACCAGCACTTCCTTTTGATGACTTTCACGAACACCCAATCACTGGGCTGAACCAGTGGACTGACCTGTAGAGGCAAAGAATCAGACGGCAGTAAGTTTGTTTTTGACACATCTCTTTCTTGCAACAATCTCCTCATATAGTCTGCTAATGTGATCTCCTCATCAGCAGTTTCTAGGTCTTTTGGGAACAATGGCAACCTATAAGGTCTACCATATAAAACCTCAAATGGTGTGAGGCCTGTTCCTGCAGGTGTGATACGCATATAGAGTTTAACCAGTTCCAAACATTCTGGCCATGGTCTCCTCATCTCTTCCATGCATTTTTTAAGTCTGCCTTTAACTGTACCATTAGTTCTTTCCACCAACCCTGCACTTTGTGGGTGGTGGGCACAATGGTTTTTCAAAACCATTTGTAAATTTTCTGCCATTCGTGAAATCACTTTGTTCACAAATTGAGGTCCATTATCACTGTAAATAATCTCCGGAATGCCATAATTCGGTACAATAGTTTTGCAAATGGCCTTTGCTACAGATAATGCATCCGCATTTTTGGATGGAACGATCTCAACCCATTTGGAAAATGCATCAATAAGGACCGGGCAGTATTTATATGGTCCACTCTGGTTGAGTTCAATGAAATCCATGTGGAGCATTTGAAATGGATACCATGGTTGTGGAAACTGGCCACGTTTTGGTCTCACATTTCCTTGTGGGTTGTGTCGAATGCATGTTGGGCACATTCTGCAGTAATTTTTGGAGTAGGAACTAAATCCAAATGTTGCAAAATGTTTACTAATGAGGGTTACCATCCCTCCTGTGGACACATGGCATGGCCCGTGCAATAAAATGGCTGTTGCTTTAAATAAACTTTGAGGTAAAACCGGCATGTCACGTATACAATAGAGTTGTTTATTGTCAAATGTAGCGCCTTTGTCTATTCAGTCTTTTTTCTGTGAGCGGAGCCCCCTGTTGGCAGCTCCTCAGTACCTCAACATCAGTCAAGGATGTGTCAGTCTCAGCTGAGTAAATATCAGACACTCCAAATGTACCTGAGACAGCGGTTTTAGCAATTTCATCAGCAAATCTATTACCATTAGACACCATATCTGTGCCTTTAGTGTGTGCTGCACATTTGCACAGAGCCAATGAGGTGGGTAAACAAATAGCAGATAAAAGGTCTTATAGAAGAGCAGCATGTGTTACGGGTTTGCCAGTAGATGTCACCATTCCCCTTCGCTCCCATTGTTTAGCGAAGAAAAAGACTGTTGAGAACGCATACCGGCTGTCTGTATAAATAGTCACTTTTTTATCTTTGGCCAAAATACAAGCTCTAGTCAGAGCAATGAGTTCAGCAGCTTGTGCAGAATGTGTAGGTGTTATTTGTTTTGCTTCAATAACACCATTCTGTGATGTCACTACAGCATATCTTGTCTGCGTCTCTCCCTTATCATTCTTGGAACAAGAACTGTCAACAAACCGGACTTCTCCCTCAGGCAGGGGAGAATCTGTCAGATCGGCTCTGGGGAGCTGGAGACTTTCAGTAACAGCAATACAGCTGTGTGGGTCTCCATCCTCCTCGGTGGGGAGGAGAGTAGCTGGATTTAGTGTGGTGCATCGCTTTATGACCACGTGGGGTTGTGACAACAGTGTAGCAGTATAAGATAAATGTCTGGCTGGCGATAGAAAGTTCATTTTAGCCTGCAGCAACACATCTACAGCATGTGGTACTAACAGTGTAGTTGGATGAAATAATACAACATCAGCTGATGAATCAATAGCCATGGCTGCAGCACAAACAGCTTGAACACAAGGGGGCAGCGCCTGTGCTGCAGGATCCAATCTTTTTGAATAGAACGCAATCGGTTTCAATTTTCCTCCATGAGGTTGTAGAAGCACTGATTGCATGAAACCTGACCTGCAGTCAACTGTTTGTGTGAACGGTAATCAGGAAGTGACAGCACAGTAGAAGACGTTAGTTCTACTTTCAAATTACAAAACTGTTTTTCTGCCTCTTTGGTCCACGTAATTTTTATCTGACAGTCCCATGGGGGTGTCATAGATCAAATTTAGTAGCAATTGTGTTTTAGCAGCATAGGATGGGATCCAAGCTCTGCAATAATTACAGAGACCCAAAAAAGCCATCATCTGTTTCTTAGTCACAGGTTTGGGAGTGTTTGAAATAGCCAACTTTCTCTGCTGCTGAATTTGCCTCCCTTCGGCAGTAAGTGTGTGACCCAAATAGTCAACCCTTGGTTGCACCCATTGCAGCTTCTCCTTTTTCACTTTATTCCCTGTTTTTGCCAAATGAGCTAAAAGGGCTAGAGAGCTAACTTTACAGCTCTCAGCAGTGTCGGATGCAATCAAAATGTCATCAACATACACGAGAACTTGACTTCCTCGTGGGGATGTAAATGTGGACAAACAACTAGTAATGGCCTGTGTGAAGATGGCTGGGCTGTCTGTGAAACCCTGGGGCAATCTGGTGTATGTATATTGTTTACCAGCATGTGTGAACGCAAACCAAAACTGAGAATCTGGATGAATCAGAACTGAGAAAAAAACATTACTAAGATCGATCACTGTAAAAAATGCACTATCTGGTCTCAAAGAGTTCAAAAGTGTGTGTGGATCTGGCACCAATGGAGCTCTTGTTTCAACAGCTGCATTAACGAGCCTGAGATCTTGCACCATGTGCCAGTCGACACCATTTGCCTTTTTGACAGGAAATATAGGAGTGCTACATGGTGAATCAGGACATTCTCTAAGAATTCCTGCTTTCAACAACCCATCAATCACAGGTTTAATACCTTCTTCTGCGTCTGCTTTGAGTGGATATTGGTGCACTCTGGGTCTCCAGTCGGATTTAGGTTTCAACTGCACTGGAGCTATAGACTTAATAAGCACACACAGCTCAGGTCACAAATTGACCTACATCTTTCCACTGCAGAGCCTGAGGCTTACACAATGACACGTGAGGGCTCCACGGCATGAAAAACAACGGGTTAACTTCAGGAGGTAACATAGTGTCAGTACCCGCAGTGGATTTCCTGTCTGTGTACAAATAAGGAATGCGGAGGGCAGCTGGGTCATGTGACATCAGTTTCTCTTGATAAGCACAATCAGGCTGCTTTGTGATGCACATGGTAACGTAACTTTTCTGCCAACATAACGTCTTCTGGTTGTTGCAGTGTGGCTTGAGGCATCGTTAGCAATTTGTTGGTGACCTCAGAAAATGCATACATAATACATACATAATAAATACATAATGAATAAATGAATTGAATGAATAAAATGAATAAATAATGAAATGAATAAATAATGAATAAATACATAAAACATACATAATGGTTTCACGGTCCTCCCCTGGATCAGGATTAGGAACCTGGATTTGAGGAAATGATTCACTTCGGTAATGCTGTGGTTTTTAATTTGCTGTCTGTCTGGTAGCACCATTTGGGTACCGGCAATCTCATCTGGTTCAGGAGACAGTTTGGCTGTTGTGGGCATTTTATCTGTCTCTGCTTCAGGTTCTTGTGAAGCAGACGGTTCAGTCTGTGGTTCCTCTACCTTTACTTTTTTCTTCCTTCTAACCACAACCACACCTTCATTATCCTCCTTTCTTACAAACATTGCTTTAGTCTCTGTGACTCCTTTCTTTCTTTTCACACATTGTTCCAGCCACAACCTTGCTACTTTCAGCTCTTCCTCTTTCTGTCACTTCACTTTCCCTGTCTTCCCTGCCACACTTACTTCTAACTTTCCCACAACATCCTTCCAGTCTTCCAACTTCAGCTTCCCAGAAACACCATATTTCCTCTTCCACTTTGGCAAAAACTTAACAGTATCAGGATTTAAAGACAACATAAACTTCACATCTCCTGTAAGTCTAGGCTCCTCCTTGGAGCAACAACAATTTCCCATAATAACTACGTGATTTCCAAAACTCACACTTCACTAGAATGCATTCACTATTACTGTGGTCCTTCAGCGCCACTATTCTCAAAGGGTCATTTCAGCATGACCATGCTAAAACAGCTGTATATCTTAAAAAATCCAACACCTTACTTGTTTTGCTGACTCTGTTCCACTCGTCTGGGTCCGGATGCGGTCAATCCGCCGTTGACATTCGGAGGTGACTCTAAATCGCCGGCCTGGCGAGGAACGAACCCTCCCAGGTCTTTGCTTCAGTCCCACTAGTAAGGACCGGCCGTCGCGACAGCTTTGGCATGTCCCCCTCCTCCTGTCAGCGACCGGGTATGTTGGCAACCGGGCGGAAACACCAAGAAAATGGTGTTTTCAATATCTACAATGTTCCTGTAATATTTTTGTGTGATAAAAAAATTGTTGAAATTGAACTCATGAATGAAACTAAATTTCTTGGGGTCTTTATTGACGATAATCTAAGTTGGAAAACACATATAAATTATGTTAAATCTAAATTGTCAAAGATCATTGCCATTTTGTATAAAGCACAAGACTTCCTCTCCCAACACTCATTAGGTATGTTATATCATTCATTACTTGTTCCATACATGACCTACATGACCGGTTCTTGTGCATAATAACATCTCTGTTGTGAAAGTGACGTGACACGGACCCACAACAGGGGGCATTAATGAACGGACAATGGATAAGCCAAAAAGTAACAATTTAATGTTGTGAATCGCACAACAACGTACAGACAATAACAATATGGTGGACTGCAGCTTCAGCTTCACTGCAGCTAGAGTGCTGACGGGGACTAGAAGGAGAGAGCATATCTCACCCATATTGGCCTCTCTTCATTGGCTTCCTGTTAATTCTAGAATAGAATTTAAAATTCTTCTTCTTACTTATAAGGTTTTGAATAATCAGGTCCCATATCACCCCAATAGAGCACTTCGCTCTCAGACTGCAGGCATTCTTGTAGTTCCTAGGGTTTGTAAGAGTAGAATGGGAGGCAGAGCCTTCAGCTTTCAGGCTCCTCTCCTGTGGAACCAGCTCCCAATTCAGATCAGGGAGACAGACACCCTCTCTACTTTTAAGATTAGGCTTAAAACTTTCCTTTTTGCTAAAGCTTATAGTTAGGGCTGGATCAGGTGACCCTGAACCATCCCTTAGTTATGCTGCTATAGACGTAGACTGCTGGGGGGTTCCCATGATGCACTGTTTCTTTCTCTTTTTGCTCTGTATGCACCACTCTGCATTTAATCATTAGTGATCGATCTCTGCTCCCCTCCACAGCATGTCTTTTTCCTGGTTCTCTCCCTCAGCCCCAACCAGTCCCAGCAGAAGACTGCCCCTCCCTGAGCCTGGTTCTGCTGGAGGTTTCTTCCTGTTAAAAGGGAGTTTTTCCTTCCCACTGTAGCCAAGTGCTTGCTCACAGGGGGTCGTTTTGACCGTTGGGGTTTTACATAATTATTGTATGGCCTTGCCTTACAATATAAAGCGCCTTGGGGCAACTGTTTGTTGTGATTTGGCGCTATATAAAAAAATTGATTGATTGATTGATTGATAGACTGTCAATCATACACCAGGTGACGTGTGGGCAGGCTCGACGATAGAAGATGCCTGGAGAGAGAAGAGCTGGATCCCCACACAGCTTCCACCACCAACGGAGCTGAAGAACACCGGAGCTGCCAAGCCCTGCGCCCCAGGTGGCCGCTGTCTTCAGCAGTCAGACCCGGTACTGCTGGCAGAGAACAGAGACAGTCCAGATGAGTGTGAGTTCGCACACTCAATAATCCCACAGTCTGTATTAAGTAAAGGAGGGAAAACCTCCACCTCCAATCACACACACTCGTGCAGCTCCTGGTCAACCACTTATCTGAGTTGGGGTGTGAGGCGAAGCCGTCGCTGTCACACCAAACACCAATCCTCCAGATAAGGAAACACTCCAGGAAAACGGCTGCAAATAGAAGTTCAGGTTAAACACACACAGTGTCAGTCAGCAGAGAAATTACCTGAATGGTAGTTGATTTCTCGGCGAGGAGGTGGAGTTGCAGTCCGGTCTTTGTAGTGGTGGTGATGGGTGACAGCTTGTGTTGATTGATGACAGCTGTCACCTCCAGCAAAGCCAACGCCCTCTCGTGCTTGAAGCCCGCACTTCAAGCAGGGCGCCATCTTGTGGTGGTGGGCCAGCAGTACCTCCTCTTCAGCGGCCCACACAACAGGACCCCCCCCTCAACGGGCGCCTCCTGGCGCCCAACCAGGCTTGTCCGGGTGCCGCCGGTAGAAGTCGGCCAGGAGGGCCGGGTCCAGGATGAAGCTCCTCTTCACCCAGGAGCGTTCTTCGGGTCCATACCCCTCCCAGTCCACCAAATACTGGAACCCCCGGCCCTTCCGACGGACATCCAGGAGCCGGCGCATGGTCCAAGCCGGCTCCCCGTCGATGATCCGGGCAGGAGGCGGCGCCGGTCTGGGGGTACAGAGGGGTGACACGTGGTGAGGTTTGATGTGGGACACATGGAAAACCGGGTGGATCCGCAGTGAAGCTGAAGCTGCCAGCTTCACTGCGGCTGGACTGAGGACCTTGAGGATAGGGAAAGGTCCGATGTATCTGTCCTTCAACTTTTGGGACTCCACTTGCAGGGGAATGTCCTTTGTAGAAAGCCAAACCTCCTGCCCAGGCTGGTACGCAGGGGCCAGGGCACGCCGGCGGTCTGCATGGTTCTTGGCCCTCGTCCGGGCTTTGAGCAGGGCAGAGCGGGCGGTACGCCACACCCGGCGGCACCTTCTCAGATGGGCCTGGACCGAGGGCACCCCGATCTCTCCCTCCACTAGCGGGAACAATGGGGGCTGGTACCCCAAACACACTTCAAATGGGGAGAGGCCGGTGGCAGATGAGACTTGGCTGTTATGAGCGTACTCGATCCAGGCCAGATGGTCACTCCAGGCCGTCAGGTGCGCGGAGGTCACGCAACGGAGGGCCTGCTCCAGTTCCTGGTTTGTCCGCTCTGCCTGCCCGTTCGTCTGGGGGTGGTACCCAGACGAGAGACTGACGGTGGCCCCCAGTTCCCTACAGAAACTCCTCCAGACCTGGGAGGAGAACTGAGGACCATGATCCGAGACAATGTCTGATGGAATCCCATGCAGACGCACGACGTGGTGGACCAGGAGGTCTGCAGTCTCCTGGGCCGTCGGGAGCTTCGGGAGGGCCACGAAGTGGGCCGCCTTGGAAAACCGGTCCACTATCGTTAGGATGGTGGTGTTTCCCTGGGACGGCGGGAGGCCCGTGACAAAGTCCAGGCTGATATGAGACCAGGGGCGACGAGGCACTGGCAGAGGCTGGAGGAGGCCTTGGGCCTTCTGATGGTCAGCTTTGCCCCTGGCGCAGGCCTGGACATACTCCCGGACGTCGGCTTCCATAGATGCCCACCAGAAGTGCTGCCGGACCACTGCCACGGTTCTTCGCACCCCTGGGTGACAGGAGAGCTTGGAACCATGACAGAAGTCAAGGACCGCAGCCCTGGCCTCTGGTGGGACGTACAGTTTGTTCTTCGGACCGGTCCCCGGGTCCGGGCTCCGTGTCAGGGCCTCCCAGACGGTCTTCTCCACGTCCCAGGTAAGGGCGGCCACGACAGTGGACTCGGGGATGATGGTGTCAGGGGGGTCTGACAGCTCAGTCTTGACCTCCTCTTCGTGCACCCGGGACAGGGCATCAGATCGTTGGTTCTTTGTCCCGGGGCGGTAGGTGATCCGGAAGTCAAAACGCCCGAATAACAGCGACCAGCGGGCTTGCCTGGGGTTCAGACGCTTCGCGGTCCGGATGTACTCCAGGTTCCGATGGTCCGTGAAAACTGTAAATGGTACCGATGCTCCCTCCAACAGGTGTCTCCACTCTTCAAGAGCCTCCTTCACCGCAAGAAGTTCCCGATTGCCGACGTCATAGTTCCGTTCAGCTGGGGTCAACCTGCGGGAAAAGTAGGCACATGGATGGAGAACCTTGTCGGACTCCCCGCTCTGGGATAGCACGGCTCCTATCCCTGAGTCAGAGGCATCCACTTCAACAACAAACTGGCGCTTGGGATCGGGCTGCACCAGAACTGGTGCAGTTGAGAACCGGCGTTTCAACTCCCTAAACGCGGCTTCGCACCGATCCGACCAGGTGAAGGGGACTTTTGTGGAGGTCAGGGCTGTCAGGGGGCTAACTACCTGACTGTAGCCCTTGATGAACCTCTGGTAGAAATTTGCAAAACCGAGGAACTGTTGTAGTTTCCTACGGTTCGTTGGTTGGGGCCAATCTCTCACCGCCGCAACCTTGGCCGGATCAGGGGCGACGGAGTTGGAGGAGATTATGAACCCCAAGAAGGACAAAGAAGTGTGGTGGAACTCACACTTCTCGCCCTTCACAAACAGCCGGTTCTCCAACAACCGCTGTAGGACCTGACGTACATGCTTAACATGGGTCTCAGGATCCGGAGAAAAAATGAGTATATCGTCTAGATATACGAAGACAAACCGATGCAGGAAGTCCCGCAAGACGTCATTAACCAATGCTTGGAACGTCGCGGGCGCATTGGTGAGGCCGAACGGCATGACCAGGTACTCAAAGTGACCTAACGGGGTGTTAAATGCTGTCTTCCACTCGTCTCCCTCCCGGATCCGAACCAGGTGATAAGCATTCCTAAGATCCAATTTCATGAAAATTTGGGCTCCATGCAGGGGCGTGAACACTGAATCCAACAGAGGTAACGGGTATCGGTTTCGAACCGTGATCTCGTTCAGCCCTCTGTAATCAATGCATGGACGGAGTCCGCCGTCCTTCTTGCCCACAAAAAAGAAACCAGCACCCATCAGGGAGGTGGAGTTCCGGATCAACCCGGCAGCTAACGAGTCCCGGATGTAGGTCTCCATTGATTCACGTTCCGGACGTGAGAGGTTGTACAGCCTGCTGGACGGGTACTCAGCGCCCGGTATCAAATCAATGGCACAATCGTACGGACGGTGCGGGGGCAGCGTGAGTGCCAGATCCTTGCTGAAGACGTCAGCAAGGTCGTGGTACTCGGCTGGCACCCCTGCCAGATTGGGGGGGACTAAAACCTCCTCCTTAGCTGTCACACCGGGTGGAACCGAGGATCCTAAACACTCCCGGTGGCAGGTTTCACTCCACTGAACCACAACCCCAGACGGCCAATCAATCCGGGGATTGTGTTTTAACACCCATGGAAAACCCAATATCACTTGGGAAGTAGAAGGTGTTACATAAAACACAATCTCCTCCCTGTGATTCCCAGACACCACCAATGTCACTGGCTGAGTCTGGTGTGTGATTAGTGGAAGAAGGGTGCCATCTAGTGCCCGCACCGACAATGGTGACGGTAAGGCCACTAGAGGGAGCCCAACCTCCTTTGCCCATCTGCTATCCAGCAGATTTCCCTCCGACCCCGTGTCCACCAGTGCTGGGGCGTGAAAGGTTAAATCCTCACTCAGGATCGTGACTGGGATTCGTGCAGATTTACGGGGTCTCCCCGCGTGGGTATTGTGACCCACCCTTAGCCCAGTCTCTAAGGACGAGTGCTGCTGTTTTGATTGTTTGGGGCATTCTCTCTGTGTGTGCTCAGTAGAGCTGCAGAGAAAACACTCTCCACGGATCAGCCTCCTTTGTCTCTGATCTGATCGTTTTTTGGCCCTGCTCGTTTCCATAGCAACGTCAGCAGGGGGAGCTGTTGTCACGTGGAGAGCCCTGGCAGTGGAGCGTGGGGAAGTCGGCTCCCTTTCAGACCCGGGAGGAAGAGGGACGGCTTGTGCCTGACCACGCCCTTCGTCTCGCTCCCGTCGGTGTTCTGTTAATCGGTTGTCTAACCGTATAACCAGGTCGATAAGCCCATCTAAATCCCGCGGCTCGTCCTTCGCCACCAGGTGCTCCTTGAGGACCAGAGACAGTCCGTTTACAAAAGCGGCGCGGAGCGCAACAGCATTCCAGCCAGCTCGCGCTGCCGCGATGCGGAAGTCGACTGCATACTTAGCTGCGCTCCGACACCCCTGTCTTAACGACAGCAGCACACTTGAAGCGGTCTCGCCTCTATGAGGGTGGTCGAACACCTGTCGGAACTCCCTCACAAACTCAGTATAAACCGTTAGGAGCCGTGAATTCTGCTCCCAAAGCGCCGTAGCCCAGGCGCGTGCATCTCCTCGAAGCAAGTTTATAACGTAAGCCACCTGGCTGGCGTCTGACGCGTACATGACGGGACGCTGTGAAAAGACGAGTGAGCACTGCATCAAGAAGTCCGCGCACATCTCCACACAGCCTCCGTACAGCTCCGGAGGGCTTATGTATGCTTCAGGGGAAGGTGGGGGGGGGGGGGGGGTCGTTGAACGACCAGCGGAATGTCTGTTTCTGGCACACAGTCAGCAGGAGGAGGTGCTGCAGCAGCGCCCTGAGCACGCGCATCCACCTGGGCGGTGAGAGCCTCTATCCTGCGATTGAGAACACTGCTCTGCTCGGTAACTAAGTCCAACCGAGCGGCAAAGGCGGTTAAGATGTGCTGCAGCTCACCCAACACGCCTCCTGCCTGTGCACCTCGCTCTCCCATTGGCTGTTCAAGCGATGGTTGACGCCCCTCGGGATCCATGACGCTGGCCGAGAAATCCTGTTGTGAAAGTGACGTGACACGGACCCACAACAGGGGGCGTTAATGAATGGACAATGGATAAGCCAAAAAGTAACAATTTAATGTTGTGAATCGCACAACAACGTACAGACAATAACAATATGGTGGACTGTCAATCATGCACCAGGTGACGTGTGGGCAGGCTCGACGATAGAAGACGCCTGGAGAGAGAAGAGCTGGATCCCCACACAGCTTCCACCACCAACGGAGCTGAAGAACACCGGAGCCGCCAAGCCCTGCGCCCCAAGTGGCCGCTGTCTTCAGCAGTCAGACCCGGTACTGCTGGCAGAGAACAGAGACAGTCCAGATGAGTGTGAGTTCGCACACTCAGTAATCCCACAGTCTGTATTAAGTAAAGGAGGGAAAACCTCCACCTCCAATCACACACACTCGTGCAGCTCCTGGTCAACCACTTATCTGAGTTGGGTTGTGAGGCGAAGCCGTCGCTGTCACACCAAACGCTAATCCTCCAGATAAGGAAACACTCCAGGAAAACGGCTGCAAATAGAAGTTCAGGTTAAACACACACAGTGTCAGTCAGCAGAGAAATTACCTGAATGGTAGTTGATTTCTCGGCGAGGAGGTGGAGTTGCAGTCCGGTCTTTGTAGTGGTGGTGATGGGTGACAGCTTGTGTTGATTGATGACAGCTGTCACCTCCAGCAAAGCCGACGCCCTCTCGTGCTTGAAGCCCGCACTTCAAGCAGGGCGCCATCTTGTGGTGGTGGGCCAGCAGTACCTCCTCTTCAGCGGCCCACACAACAATCTCTGTATTTTTAAGGGGGTATTTCAAAATATTTGTGCTAACACCAATGAGAGGAACCTCAAGCAAACTGCTGAATGAACTTCATGACCTGGTCCACACCAAGACCAATCACATGAATCACATAGCATAGTCAATTTGTGTAAGTTAAACACTGTTGACTGTGGGCCCTAAATTTATGGTGGTTTAAAAGTACTTGCAAAGAGACTACAAGTCAGTTTGGAGCTTGTCTGAGTAGTTTATTTAAGTGGCAGGAAATACTGGCACACAGCTAAACGCACATGATGTCTGTCCTTCCATTTTAAAGAGGACTGTGCCAGGTGGGAAAGTATGTTCAAACATTTGACTGGTACGGTATATGCATCAGATTCTCCAGAAGACACCAGGTGATGTAGGGAGGTGTGACTGAGTTTAGGAGAACATCAGGACATTGGAAATTGCATGGCAAGGGGATGTCTGGGAGCAGAGCACATTCCTGTCCTGGACCACACTCTGCATTCATTCACTGATCAGCTGCGTAAGGTGAATCATTTTCTTTTGTTCTCTGCTTTTGTTAAGACATCCAGTGTTCCGGGTGGACCTCCTGTCATTGCTGGTTTAGGTCCTCCGTTCCATATCCCCCCCATGCCTCCACTCGCGCCCCCGCCTCCTCCAGGAGGCCCACCCATTGGCTTTGGCATGCCTCCTTTTGCTCCACCTCTTCCTGGATCTCTATTTGGAACTGCTCAGAAGAAGAATATTCCACGGCCACCGAACCCAATGAAATCATTCAACTGGAGCAAAATGCCTGAGGTATGGTTTTAGTACCAGCACTGCCAGTACTGCTGTCCCTATTACAGTATTTCTACTGCATGACTCTCTTCAACATCACAGTCTAACACTTCCTTTCAAAATCACATCACTGCTTAAAAATTTTTGAATGATACGAACACACAAAGTTTGTCAGGTTGTGAAAATATAAATTAGCTTTATATAAAACAAATTCAAAAAGAAATCACAGATGATGTTGTGGTTAGAGGTCTGGATGGAACTGGACCGTGACAAGGTGCTGGACTCAAGCACTGGAAGCAAGAACCAGAACAGGCTGTGAACAAAAAGAGCTTTATTTACAACACTCAATAACTTAAAGTACTGTGCTGAGGTGGAGGAAGCCTGCTGAGCTGAGACCAGGCCCACATACAGTTGTATACAAAAGTTTGGGCCCCCCTGATAATTTTCATGATTTTCCTTTATACGAGGTCTGTCAATAAAGTATAGGTCCTTTTAATTTTTTTCAAAAACTATATGGATTTCATTCATACGTTTTTACGTCAGACATGCTTGAACCCTCATGCGCATGCGTGAGTTTTTCCACGCCTGTCGGTGATGTCATTCGCCTGTGAGCACTCCTTGTGGGAGGAGTCGTCCAGCCCCTCGTCGGAATTCCTTTGTCTGAGAAGTTGCTGAGAGACTGGCACTTTGTTTGATCAAAATTTTTTCTAAACCTGTGAGACACATCGAAGTGGACACAGTTCGAAAAATTAAGCTGGTTTTCGGTGAAAATTTTAACGGCTGATGAGAGACTTTGAGGTGATACTGTCGCTTTAAGGACTTCCCACGGTGTGAGACGTCGTGCAGCGCTCCCAGGTGCCGTCGTCAGCCTGTTTCAAGCTGAAAACCTCCACATTTCAGGCTCTATTGATCCAGGACGTCGTGAGAGAACAGAGAAGTTTCAGAAGAAGTCGGTTTCAGCATTTTATCCGGATATTCCACTGTTAAAGGAGATTTTTTTAATGAAAGACGTGTGGACGGATTGCAGCGTCGGCTCGCAGCCGCCGCAACGCTCCGCCACAGGAAAAACACCTCTGTTGGAAGCCTTAAGGACAAGTTGGAACATGTCCAGCTGTTAAACAATTTCTCATATACTCACTCCACTGAAAGCCATCAAAAGCCGCCTGGATTTTACAAATGGTTATCAACACGGAGGTGTTTTTCCTGTGCCGCCGCACCGCGCCGGCTGCGTCCCGACGCGCGGACCCGTCCACACGTCTTTCATTAAAAAAAATCTCCTTTAACAGTGGAATATCCGGATAAAATGCTGAAACCGACTTCTTCTGAAACTTCTCTCTTCTCTCACGACGTCCTGGATCAATAGAGCCTGAAATGTGGAGGTTTTCAGCTTGAAACAGGCTGACGACGGCGCCTGGGGCCGCTGCGCGACGTCTCGCACCATGGGAAGTCCTTAAAGCGACAGTATCACCTCAAAATCTCTCATCAGCCGTTAAGATTTTCACCGAAAACCAGCTTAATTTTTCGAACCGTGTCCACTTCGATGTGTCTCACAGGTTTAGAAAAAATTTTGATCAAACAAAGCGCCAGTCTCTCAGCAACTTCTCAGACAAAGGAATTCCGACGAGGGGCTGGACGACTCCTCCCACAAGGAGTGCTCACAGGCGAATGACGTCACCGACAGGCGTGGAAAAACTCACGCATGCGCACGAGGGTTCAAGCATGTCTGACGTAAAAACATATGAATGAAATCCATATAGTTTTTGAAAAAAATAAAAAGGACCTATACTTTATTGACAGCCCTCGTAAATCATTGATTGTCTGGATCAGAAATTTCAGTTAAATACAGTATATCATATAGCAGATGAAAATACTGATGTTTGAGAAGTGAAATGAAGTTTCCAGTATTTACAGAAAGTGTGCAATAATTATTTAAACAAAATTGGGAAGGTGCAAAAATTTGGGCAGCCTTGTCTTTTTATTAATTTGAATACATTTAGCAGTAATTCTTGGAACACAAAATTGGTTTGGTAAGCTCATTTAGAATTCAAAAAACTTTTTACGCAAAGAGAACGAAGGGGTTTATACCATTTTAAAATTGTGGGTGCTCAGACGACCAGGAAATGCTTCTGTGTCTCCATTTGTGGCCCAAAAAATGGAATAATCTACCTGAGGAACTCAAACTATGTCCAAATATTAACCGGTTCAAATATTTATACAAAGAAATGGTGTTCTTGTTATGTGCTGATGCGGGTCAGAGAACCGAACCAGCATCTGACAATGGCCCAGCGCTAAATAACCAGAAAGCGGTTCCAAGAAACAAATTTATTCCCCCTCATGTGCAATAATTCGTGTACAACATAAATATTCAGCTGTCTTGGCAAGGTGAAGGACGGCGCGCTCTCCAGCGCCCAAATGGATCAAAGCCCGGCACTTCTGGACTCAGATTCACCGCCGAACACCCCCCAGGTGGATACGACAAACTGATTCTGTGAAAGACGGAAAAGGTGAGGTAAGTCAACAGAGCTACAACAAATATCCTTCAGAGGCACACACTATCAGCAACACATTCAGGTCTGAATTTAAGCTTTATGTAAATGAGTAGCTTCTCACAACAGGTGGAGGATCATCAATCCGTACGCCACGGCAGTGAGAAGCAAACTGCACAATTCTCATCAATGTTCAAATATACTGCGTAACAAAACGCCAAATTACTATTAACGATTATACAGACGATAATCACCTCTGATGTGTGCTGACAGCATGTGTCCCTCACCCGTCCTCCTTCACAGGCATGATGTGTCAAACCCTGGCGCGGTCCTCAGCATCTCACAACCGAACGTCACAAGGTCTGCTCAAATCACTCATGGCTTAAATGCAGAACGCCATCTCATTATCTGCTTCAGCTGAAAGTCTTTAAGTCTGCACGTGAACATCCTCCACAGGTGCAGCCAATAGTTCTGATGAGGGTTCCGCCAGCACCTTCTCCACAGAAAAAAACAGTTTGCATACCACCTGGAGAGCAAAGAAAAGAAAACAGCACCAAAATGTCCAGTCAAACCCCCCAACACACAACAGTTCTCTGGATATGTGTTTGATGAAACAGGTTAAGTTTTTGTGCTGTATGAAGAATCTGCTACACTTGAATCCTTACTACTGAAATTTTATGGTGGTAACTAGCACGTAATAGGAGCTGTTTGGGAAATATGTGACTTCACTTGAGATTTTGTTTGGAAATGTTCGTTCATGATCAGGCACATAGCCTGGTTTAATTTTACCGTATGGAGGGGTGTAGGTGTTGATAAGTGTTGCTTCTGCCTGCGCCTTTTGGGTACTGTGTACATTGTTTTCTTTTTTCTTTTCTTTCTTTTAACTACTTTGTCTATGAGTTTTGTTGTGTGTGTATGAGTGATTTTGTTAAGCATACGTGTCCCTGATAAATTCAAATTCATTGACTCTTGACCTCCTTACACAGGTGAATCCAATCATGAGAAAGGGTATTTAAGGTGCCCATTTGCAAATGTTTGCCCTCTTTGCATCTCTCTGAATGAGTGGCAACATGGGAGCCTCTAAACAACTCTCAAATTACCTGAAAACAAAGCTTGTTCAACATCATGGTTTAGGGGAAGGATACAAAAAGCTATCCCGGAGATTTCAGCTGTCAGTTTCCACTGTGGGGAACATAATGAGGAAATGGAAGACCACAGGCACAGTACTAGTTAAGGCCTGAAGTGGCAGGCCAAGAAAAATATCAGATAAGCTGAAGCGAAGGATGGTGAAAACAGTCATAGTCAACCCACAGACCTGCTCCAAAGATCTACATGATCTTGCTGCAGATAGTGTCTCTGTGCATTGTACTATAACTATACAGTGCACTTTGCACAAAGAAATGCTGTATGATGCTGTAATGCAGAGGAAGCCTTTTCTGCGTACACCTCACAAACAGAGTCACTTGAGGTATGCTAAAACGCATTTGGACAACCCAGCTTAATTTTGGAATAAGGTGCTGTGGACTGATGAAACTAAAATTGAGTTATTTGGACAAAACAAGGGGCGGTATGCATGGCTGAAAAAGAACACAGCATTCCAAGAAAAACACTTGCTACCTACAGTAAAATTTAAAGGTGGTTCCATCATGCTGTGTGGCTGTGTGGCCAGTGCAGGTACTGGGAATCTTGTTAAAGTTGAGGGTTACATGGATTCCAGTCAATATCAGCAGATTCCTGAGTACAATGTTCAAGAGTCAGTGACAAAGTTGAAGTTGCACCGGGGCTGGATCTTTCAACAAGGCAATGACCCTAAACACTGCTCAAAATCTACTAAGGCATTCATGCAGAGGAACAGGTACAATGCTCTGGAATGGCCATCTCAGTTCCAGACCTGAATATTATTGAAAATGTGTGGTGTGATTTTAAGCGGGCCACCCATGCTCAGAAACCAACAAACCTGAGATGTTTTGTAAAGAAGAATGGTCCAAAATACCTTCAACCAGAATCCAGACTCTCATTGGAAGCTATAGGAAGCATTTAGAGGCTGTTATTTCTGCAAAAGGAGGATCTACTAAATATTGATGTATTTTTTTCTGTTGGGGTGCCCAAATTTATGGACCTGCCTAATTTTGTTTAAAGAATTATTGCACACTTTCTGTAAATCCTATAAACTTCATTCCAATTCTCAAATATCACTGTGTTCTGCTATATGATATATTTAACTGAAATTTCTGATCCAGACAACCAATGATTTCTAAAGGAAAATCATGGAAATCATCAGGGGGGCCAAACTTTTACATACAACTGCATAGTGGTGGACGTTCGGGAGCCGCAGTGCACACAGGGCCAGACTTGGGAGTCTGAGAACGAGCTGGAGTTCTGGAGTATATGGAGTTGGAACAGGGGCCAGGTGGGACACAGAGAACTGAGGAACTAAGAGGATGGAGGAGAACACAGGTGAGTGACTGCACTCATAACCTTGGAAGCCTTAACCAACAAACAGTTCACTGAATGCTTAAACAGGAATGTTCTCAGGTCCAGTAATAAAGTTCACTGTCTAGAAAATAAGGTTCTCTGTTCAGGAATTGTTCACAGTTCATGAATTATCTTCAGAGGTCAGAGGTGAGGTGCTGCACGTCTTGTGATGCAGTTCCAATTAATCAGGACTTGACTTTAGAAAAGACTTTGAAAGTTCTTAGCTGTTTTGCATCAGAGCTCATACAGTTCTTGGAATTAGTTCTTGGAAACAGTTCTTAGTTATGCACAGTCACAAACAGGAGCAGTGTGAGAACGGGATCTCACAGACATGCAGGAACTTAACTGAACGTGAGCAGAGCTGTGCGCTTCAGAGGCAGGGAGCAGATGAGTTCCAAAGTGACGTTGTGCAGAGAGCAGCGTGGGAGCCACACAGGAAAGTGTCTGGAAACACAAAAGGATGAACGAGCTCTAATACGGGAATTAGAGATGGCCAGGTTACCTTTAGATGAGCCACGGGAAGCTCAGACATCAGAGCACATGGAAGTGGCATGAATGACGTCGTGTAGAATCTGGCATGTCAAGGACACAGATTCAACATGGAAGGCTCACAGAAGAGCCGAATCCAGCTGGTCAGGGTTACGGAACAAAGACTCTGGCCAAGACTGAGCTCAGAGCCAGTGTTTAAGTAGCCAGCTCATTATCTGGAGTTCATGCTCGTCAGGTGCGAGGATATGATGAGCTGCAGATGTTCCACGGCTCTGAAGTGCGCCCCCTGGAGAGAAAACAGACAAACTATACACAAGAGGTTAAAAAAGGGAAGGAGAGAGGCAGACAAAGACAGACTTTCATTTATTCTGAAAAACTTCAAACGTGCAATTTGATTCAGTTGTATTTTGTTTTAAATTTCAGATAAAATGTGAAAAAAAATCCTTTTTCATGTTGTCATTACGGGGTGTTGTGAGTAGAATTTAGAGGGAAGAACATAATTTTCTCCATTTTAAAATAAGGCTATAACATAACAAAATGTGGAAAAAGTGAAGTGCTGTGAATACTTTCTGGATGCACGGTATATCGGTGGAGTCCCATGTTTTGAGTATTTTGAGGAGAAGCACAGAACTGATGAGACAAAATGACTGTTCAGTTAAACTGAGTCAGATTGAGAAATGCAATACAGACTCCAGCCCAGCTGATGGTGATTCACAACAGTGAGCATGGAGAGGAAGAAAACAGCTCTGGGTGAGAGCAGAAAGTAATCAAAGCATTTTTAACACCTGTTTGGACCATTCATTGACTGGCACACAGAGCCAAGGGAGTCAGAAGAAACAGCTCAAGGTTTCAGTGGAAGATGTTGCTGTTGTGATTTACATTTGTATGATTAAGGAATCATGTTGTTGCTGACAGGAGGTTAAATGTCAGCAACAATGATGCAAAGCTGCCTGACTCCAGATAACTATTATTGAAGAAATATGTTTGATGTGCTTTTTGGTTTTCTCTTGAAGTTTATCAACCTGTTTAATCTTCAAGAATTGCAACAATGCAGAAAAGAAGAATGAGTTGTCCTGAATGTCTTTTCATGTGAAACCAAACATAACCTGACCATGACTGTGTAGAATTGTGGCTGATTATCTCCTGTCCTCAGCATGCCTCATGTCTTCATTTTATAATTTCTTTCATCCCAGCATATGTTGAGTTTTATATCAACATTGTCTGATTTATTGATGTTTATCTTTTTAGAACAAAATAGAAGGAACCATATGGGCAGAAATCGATGATCTTCTGGTGTTTACAGTTCTGGATTTAGAGGAGTTCCAGAGGACCTTCTCGGCATACCAGAAGTCACAGGTAAAAGAACAAAATACACACTAACATAATACAAAGACTGAAGCAGTGGATTATGGGGGTTAACCATCACTAATAATTATAAACCTAAATGGAAGCCCAGTAATATGTACTTTATATATCCACTGTAGGTTTAAATGTATACCATATCTACAGCCATACATGTGTGTCTGTTACTTTATTAAAAGTTTCCTGCATTTCTGTCATTAATCAATGCATTAATTACAACAATTTTTATATATATTATTATTATGTTGTATGAAATTCAGTGAGCAGGTGAGAGAGGCACTGGATGGAGGGGAAGCAGTTTTGGACAACTGATAAAGTACTGCAGATGTGGTGAGGGAGACAGCTAGGACAGTACTGGGTATGACATCTGGACAGTGGAAAGAAGACAAGGAGACTTGGTGGTGGAACAAAGATGTCCAGGAAAGCATAGGGAGAAAGAGGTGGGGATAGTCAGAGAGATGAATAAAGTAGACAGGAGTACAAGGAGATGTGGTGTAAGGAAAAACAGAAGTGGCAGAAGCTAAGGAAAAGGCATTTAGCAAGCTGTACAAGAAGTTAAATCGTAAAGAAGGAGAAAAGGACTTGTACTGATTGACCAGACAAAGGGACAGAGCTGGAAAGGATGTGCAGCAGGTTAGGGTGGTAAAAGATGCAGATGGTAATGTGCTGACAAGCGAGGAGAGTGTGTTGAGAAGGTGGCGGGAATATTTTGAGGAGCTGATGAATGAGAAAAATGAGCAGCCGAAAGAAGACGACATTTATACAATGATTTTCTAGCTAGACTTGTTTTTGATGCCATTTTCTATTTTTATCATGTTTTATATACGAGGTCTGTCAATAAAGTAACGGACCTTTTTATTTTTTTCAAAAACTATATGGATTTCATTCATATGTTTTTACGTCAGACATGCTTGAACCCTCGTGCGCATGCGTGACTTTTTCCACGCCTGTCGGTGACGTCATTCGCCTGTGAGCACGCCTTGTGGAAGGAGTGGTCCCGCCCCCTTGTCGGATTTTCATTGTCTGGAAATGGCGGAATGAAAAGGACTTTTTTTCCATCAGAATTTTTTCAGAAGCTGTTAGAAACTGGCACCTGGAAGCCATTCGAAAAACTTATCTGGCTTTCGGTGAAAATTTTACGGGCTTCACAGATAATAAGGTCTGGTAGTACAGCTTTAAGGACCCCTTTAAGGACGCTCGGCACGCCGCGCTCCGAGCTGCGACGACGCGGCACAAGCCACCGGACCATTTCTAAACGGATGGCTCTGTGGATACGAGACCGTCGTGTGCTCTTTTTCTGGTTATCACAAGAGCTGGACATCAGCCATTTTCTGGCAGATTTCACTTTTAACAAGAGATTTTGTCATGGAAAGCCGCGCGGAGGCTTCGTGCGTCACGACCGATTCGCTTTGGAAGCGAGACAAAGGAACACCTCCATTTCGGCATGTCAGAGGACAAGTTTGGACATGTCCAGTTCTCCACAATTTCTGTGATACTTACTGGACTGGTAAGCACTGAAAGCCGAGATGGACAATCTCCACCCCCACCTCTTAGTGGGGGTGGAGATTTCATGTTCTAAAGTGGGATGTGCCACATGTGATATGAATCCAAATGGTCACCACAGTACGTGTGATTTTACTGTGATCTGTAACCACATGTTAATTCTATACACAAGCTTTAAAAAGTGATTAAGGTGTCAGTGGAAGTGTGTGTTGCCAGATAATCATTGTTTTGTTGCACTGAGTATGTCTGCTGTTGTACTGATTTGCATTTTAACGGGTCTCTGTATATTAACAGAAGGATGCTGAGGACGATGCCTTTACTGCAAAGAAAGTCAAAGAACTGTCTGTTATCGATGGTCGTCGAGCACAGAACTGTAACATTCTGCTGTCACGGTCAGTCTGTGTTTGGAATGTGAGAGGTCAATGTGTTGCTGCTCACGAGTTCACATGCATAGCTCCAAACATCGCATAGCAGACTGACAGCTCAGGGTGGAGCTTATGTGGTGACTCCTGTTTGTTTGTACAATCACTCCTGCTGATGGTCATAAACTCATCTACTCCAAGTAGATATGAAGGAATGGGTGCATAACTCCAGAACAACAGGTGATGTAAACACCACGAAAAATATTCTCAGATGATGAACTGAGAACTGAACGGCACCGTCCCTGCACCGAGGTAAAAGTGGTGGTCACCTGGTGATTGCAGTGAATCTTGTTGTGCCTTTGACTGTTTACCTGGAGATGCAGCAACCAACTGATCAGGGGAAGGTTAAGCGTGCCGCACACTTGTGCAACCACGTTTGATTGCTACATCATTGGACAGGTTGCTTGGATGATACTGCTTAAGGTGTAGTTCTGTGATGAGAGAGGGATGCAGCAGGTTAGTGTCAGAACTAGTCAATGAAAACAGGCACAGTCACAGATGAAACTTTAGTGGTGATGTCAGCCTTGGTCATATTGTGTGCAGGACAATTGATGACAAGATTCTGACTCATCCTGAACACCAGCTTGGTCTGCATCCTGGCACCCCTGATCGCACATCCAGAGATCAGGTGACCCTGCTGTCCACAGTAAAAGCATAACATGGGTTCGTCTGTGCTGATTCTGGATGCCGTGTTGTAGGGGATGGTTGAAGTGGGAAGATGAGAGGAAGTGACTTTGCTCCTGTGGGCTGGCGATCGTTGGCCGCTGGTACCACCCCCCACTCACTGTCTGTCAGACAGCCACTTGTCAATCTTGATTGCCAGCGAGATGAGCGAATCCAAATCCTCAGGCAATTCAAAACAAAATGTTTGTCAGGGCTGCCGTCTTCCACTCACTCTGAGCGGTGAGAATGCGGAAGTCGATGGCATAGTCAGAGAGCTTCTGTGTGCCTTGTCTCAACTTAATCAAAGACCTTGCTGCATCTCTCAGAAGTGTGCTGAAATACCTGCTTGAGCACAGATAAAGCAGTGGAGCATCTCACAGGATGCCGACTGGTGACTCTACTCAGCCGTAGCCCAAGCACTCGCATGTCCTTGCAGGTGAGAAATCATGAAGGTGATCTTCGCTCAGTCTGATGGGACAGCAGATTTCATGAGTTCAAAGTGCAGTGCATACTGAGTGATGAAGGGCTTTATGTCACCTCATTCCCCAGAAAAAAAACAAAAACATTCTGGACAGGAGAGCTGGCTGCAGCAAATATTGTCCCCACAGAGGGTGTAGCCCCTGCTGACAAACCCATCAGCTGGCTGGAAGCTGATTTGGATTGCACTGCAGAGGGCGTGTCCGTATTAAGTTTGTCAACCAGGCACCCGACTTGAGAGCTGAAGGTGGCCATCAATGTGTCTTGGCATTTAGCTAGTTTGCTGAGAGCACAGTGCAGCTACTTTGTCTTCTTACTGTGGCAATTGCTGTCCTTGCGCCCAGTGTCAAGTGTAATGACCCAGAGTCTGCTGTGTCCATGTCATGGCCAGACTGTTCTCTCAGGAATTCAGACACGAAAAGGCTGGACACAATCACAGGACTCAGACTCAAAATAGGAACTTCAAAAGGCTTTACTTGGTTACCAGGCAGGGTTCTGTACACAGGGCAGCAAACAAAAATCAGAAAGTGTCCAAAACACGAGACGGCAGGCGAGGTCAAAAAGGCAGACACTTGGTACAAGGCAAGACATGAGCAAGAAAACAAGAACACTGTGGAATAAGGTTGGAAACGCTGGTATAAAGCACAAATGATCTGTCGAAGACAGTAGGGAAACATGAGCCATAAATACAGGTGGTGATCAGAAGTAATAGGAAACAGGTGAGGAGCAAAGAGCAGGAACGGGGCCAGCTCAACCATGACATTTTCCACATTTTGTTTTGTTACAGCTATATTCCAAAATGGATTAAAATGACAATGTAAAAAGGTTTTTGAGATTTTTGCAAATTTGTTAAAAATAAAGAAATTAATAAATCCCATATACAAAAGTATTCACAGCCTGATGCTCTAAATTTAGCTCGGGTGCCTCCTGTTTCTGCTGATCGTTCTTAAGATTTTTATACTCTATTCTTAAGATGTTTCTACAGTTTAATTGGAGTCCACCTGGGGTAAATTCACTTGATTGGACATGATTAGGAAAGACACACACCTGTCTACATGTAAGGTCCCACACTTGACTGTGCATGTCAGAGCCTCTGAGACAGGACTGTCTCGAGTCACAAATATGGGGAAGGGTACAGAAACATTTCTGCTGCTTTGAGAATCCAAATGAACACAGTGGCCTCTATCATCTGTAAAAGGAAGAAGTTCAGATAAACTAGCTAGAGCTGGCCAACCATCTAAACAGAGCGATTGGGGAGAAGGGCCTTAGTCGGGGAGGTGACCGAGAACCAAATGGTCACTCTGTCAGAGATCCAGCATTCCTCTGTGGAGAGAGGAGAACCTTCCAGAAGGACAACCATCTGTGCAGCAATCCACCAATCAGGCCTGTATGGTAGAGTGGCCAGATGGAAGCCACTCCTTAGTAAAAGGCACATGGCAGCCCACCTGGAGTTTGACTATAGGCACCTGAAGGACTCTCAGACCAGGAGAAACAAAATTCTCTGGTCTGATGAGACAAAGATTGAACTCTTTGGCGTCATGTTTGGAGGAAACCAGGCACCATCCCTACAGTGAAGCATGGTGGTGGCAGCATCATGCTGTGGGGATGTTTTTCAGCAGTGGGAACTGGGAGACTAGTCAGGATTGAGGGAAAGATGAATGCAGCAATGCACAGAGACATCCTGGATGAAAACCTGCTCCAGAGTGCTCTTGACCTCAGACTGGGGTGACGGTGTTATGTTTCGGATGTGGTCGGAGAACCGACCCAGCATTTGAAGGACCCAGCATAAAATAAGCAGAGCACGGTTCAAAAGGTAACAGAATTTAATAAACATAACAGTGGGGTGATACAGTGCTAAACAACTAAACAGTCCGCGGTCTGGTGAGGTGAAAACACGGCGCGCTCTCAGCAGCGCAAACGGTCCGGAGCTACAGCAGTTCGGACCCAGGGACCCCGCCGACACCCCCCAGGTGGCCGCGACAAACTGAGTCTGTGAAGAAAGAAAACATGAGGTGAGTCCAACTCCACACAGAGAGACACAACTCAAAGGTGCACGCAATCAGCAAACACTTCCTGGCTTAAATCTATACATCAGCTTCTTACCCTGCAGGCACGGAACAACTCAGTTCAAATCTCCACTGCAGCAGAAGCTGATTAGACAATTAGCATAACGTGACAGCTCACTAACACAAGGTGTGAGGGACACCTAATCCACTGTCATTACTTCATAAAAGTCACCAAAACCAAATTACCTCAGGAAGTGTGCTGAAGAGCATGAGACCTCACCCAATCCTCCTTCACAGACTGTGGCATCAAACCTGGAGCGGTCTCTGCGTCCGTGATGGTGAGATTGCTCTCCTGACGTCGATCTCACACGTCTGCTCACAAGGTCGAGTCTCTGGCAATCACACACTGTGCATTCAAGGTTTAAATGCAACAATCTCTGATTAAGACAAAATACACCACAGCTGTGAGTCCTGATGACCTGCACGTGATAACAAGCCTCAGGTGTTCAGGGTGAGGTCCTGATGCTCAGCCACTCAGTCCTGAATGCATACCACCTGGTGAGAGAAACAGAAAACAAAAACCAAACCAGCCAAACACCCCAGCCCACAACAGTACCCCACCCTCACGGGAAGCCTCCCGGCGACCACACGGACCTGGGCCAGGAAAAACAAAGCCCCCCTCCAGGGACCATGGCTGGAAAGTTGGCTGGGAACAAAAAACACCTCCTGCAGCTTCAGCTCCTTGTGCTGACGATCCAGCTGGGAAAGGCCCATCTCCAGGAGCTGTGCGTTACTGTGCTCTGATGACAGCTCCATCATCAGCTGCTCCACCTGCAACGTTAATCTCTTCATGCAGTCATTGATCATCTCAATGTTGAGCCTCTCCAGCTCTTCCCTCAGCTGGATAACGCACGCTCCCAGCCGCCTCTTCTCTGTCAACAGGGAACTCCGTGCCGAGACCATCACTCTCATCCTGGAGCCCGTCCTTTCCCATCCTGAGCCTGTCTGCAGCAGACTGCTCCGCAGCTGACACTCCAGTGCAGAGACATCCCTTGTTGACTTGAATGGTCTTGCCCTCTGTTTTGTTTAGCAAACCTGTTAGAGTCTCCACCTTTGCGTTCATTCCTGTCGACTCTTGCTTTAGTTCACTTTGCATAAGTTTGGCCAGGAGTTCTTAAACCTGTGCACTCAGCCTTCTTCCGACTATGTGTTAAAGTCTGCTTAGTCATAAACAAAAAAAAGACAAACACAAACAACCATACCAACCCCCCCTCCCCAGAGGACCGTTCCATCAAACCCCGGGAAGAGGAGAAAAGAAAAAACACAACCCAAACTTAAGCTTGCAAACAAAAAAACGCTAACCCCCCCCCCCCCCCCCCCCCCCGGACGACATGTAGGGACCAACACCCCCCAGAGGACATCCCGCCAGCTCCAGGAGTAATAACCACAGCCGAGGTCCCTCTGGGACCCAAAGTCACCCACGGGGTCTCCCAGCGCCTCCCAGAGGACCGTTCCATCAAACCCCAGGAGTCGCCCCCCCCTCATGACTAACAGACCCAGCCCTGGCCATCCACAGCTAGATGGACCCACAGTCCTTTCCCCCCCCCAGAGGACACCACAGTCACACCCTGAGGGCGGAAACCGGGGGAAAAACAAAAAAAAACATACAAACAAAACAACAACCCCAACCCCACCCCCTCAGCGCAGTGGAAACTGGAAGTACGTCCAGTGTCACCAACCATGACTATACCCCAAAAGTCAACCGGGAGGAGTGGAACAGCGGTAATGGCAGACGGCACAAAACGGTGCCACCCCTCCGACTTTTAAACCAGCCACCAGCTGCGGGTATATTCCACTGCCCCAAACCTCAGCTACACCGATGGCATACGGCTCAAAGGCGCGCTGAAGCCAGAGGTGGAACAGGGAAGCAACAAAAAAAAAAAACCCTAAACCCCCCCACCCGGGTGCAGAGGTTACCTGGAAAACGCCCAGCATAACCGAACTGCACCACCCCAGCAACGCCAATGGCAAACGGCACAGAGGCGCGCCAAGGCTGGAGGTTGCAAAGGGAATTAAAAAAAAATACCCCAAGTGAGTTATTAGTTTTTTTTATTTTAATAAATTTGCAAAAAATAAAAATAAAGAAAGCTTTTTTCATCTTGTCATTATGGGGTGTTTTGAGGGAAAACTGAATTTTCTCCATTTTGAAATAAGGCTGTAACATAACAAAATATGGAAAAAATGAAACGCTGTGAATGAATACTTCCCGGATGCACTGTATGTTTACATTGGAGTGAACAAAAATATGCTCACAAGATATAGCAAACTGAAAGACAATTGCAGAAAAAATGTGCAGAAAAAAGATATGGAAAAAAAGGTAAGAAAAATTAGGCAGTGTCTTGCTGCACAGCTGGGTCTGGCCACAACGCCTCATTCACATCACAGGCAAGATCTTCCCTTGCCAGACATTGAGGGAAGAAGCGCCTTGAGTGCCTTAAGGCCCCTTCACACATAACACAAAGTTGGGTGAATCAGACCAAATCACGCTCAAACAGACTGAATGGGTGAAACCTGAAAAATTCGAGCTGCAGTCGGGAAGGACAGACGGTCAGACAGCCGTGTACAGATGCCCTACGATCCCGCAACGATGGTTTTGTGCCTGGAGCAGCTCTGACCGCACAAACGTGAGGTGTTCCTGTAGTCACATCATGAACACATCAGCCAACCACAGGGAAGTGAAAGCAGCCGGTCACTTGGAGGGTCTGCGCATCCAGCTGTTTCTGGCCATGTGGCATGTGCTGTGCTGAAGGACACTGTGTCATGTGGACTATAACTTACGTGGTGGATGTGCCATTAACCTCGCCAGCTGGCTGATCACAAAGATCACATGGATAATTTCAGATGGTCCAGCCTGGCTTCATGGTCATCACCATGCATGGCTGGGGGTGATCCAAAGAAGATTTCTTTTGTTTAGATTTTTCCCCATGTCATCATTGTTTGCACACGTGCATGCACCACCATGCCTTGTACATGGTTGGTTGGAGCACATGTGACAGTATGTGTTCCTCAGCTTGGCAGTGCACTGACACGGTGGTCAGCTGCAATTTTGGCCGGCTCTGGGCGTCGATTCAGTTTTTTCCTCTTTTCCCTTCACGTGCCCCAGCTGATTTATTAGTTGTTTATTTTGTTATGTTTTACGTTGTCACTTTTCTTTGTTACTTGTGTTTGCATTATTGATCATTGTTTATCACTTGTTTGTTTTGCTTTCTGTTTTCATGTAGTTTATTTTTTCTTTTAGCTTGTTTACCACCTTGTTTTCCTAGTTTAGTTTTGCTTAAGTATTTATGTTCCATTTTCAGTTCTCATGTTCATGCCCTGTTCTTGGTTATGTTATTCTGCCCTCAGTTTTTATTTTACTTTTGGTCATAGTTCTCAGTTTCCCTCACGCCCAGTTAATTATGTTCACTCCACACCCTGCACCTGCCTTTATGTTTTTCCCTCACTTTGATTGTCTGTTTTGTTTCCATTCACTCACATTCTTGCAACAGCTCAAGTGTCTTTGTCTATTACCTCACTTCACTTTGTGCACTCCGTTCCTCACTATCTGGCCCCATCCATACTCTGTTTACTAGCCACACCCCCTTTCTAGATCCTTTTCATGGTCACCTTGTTAACACCTGCCTATTTAATCTCCCCCTGGCCACCACACTTTTGCCAGTTTGTTGTCACTTCTTGCACACATCCCAGCCTTTGTATTTAGTCATGATTTCTTTCCTTGCCATGTACCGTATTGCTCTGTCCTCCTCGACCACGCCTTTTTGCCTCATTCTTGAAAACTGTTTGCTCATGCCTTTGAACCCTTCCTGAATATGACTGCGTTTTTGCCTAACCCTAATTGTGCCTCTGCTCCACTGACTGATCACCTGTGTACTGAACCTGAGCCTGGAATAAAGACCATGATTTCTCACATGCCTAAACCAAGTCTGGAAGTCTGCTTCACGGGTTCAGCCGCTCCTGGTGCTGGGCAGCCGCCTGTCGTGACAGAACAAACTGGCTATAACATGAGGATAAAAAGAGGATTTTTTCGGACCTCTTATTTTTATAATCTGTTTTTGTGACTGTTACGCACCCAGAGAAAAGTCTGATTATCTGGAGCAAGCCTGACAGTTGGTTAATTTGCACCCATGGCTTTTTGACTTTTTCCCAGAGCTACTGAGCCTGGATGATGTTTTTTGTGAACAGAAACTTCCAGATTGGATGAAGCACCTTGAGGCCTACCTGCCTTCTGATGATGATGAGGCTGACTGGGTTGATGTGGAAAAGGATGAAAATTCTAAGTCAGAGCAGACAGCACTCCAGGACATGGCTACTGTATTATTTAAAATACAGGACTTATTTTTTGAGTATCAGGACTGCTGCAGTCAGTGGAGCAAACAGCAGATAGATTCTCTCAGTTCTTGAACAGATCATTTATTCCAAGCCTGAGTTGTTAACCACTTTCCCAGAACTGAAGGACATTAAAACGCAGTTCCAGCAGGGTTGGGTGCCTCCATGTATAGAAGACCCAATGAACTTTTTGGTTGAGTCTGAAATTACTGTCACCTACTGTGACGAACCACATATAATCACACTCTCAGATGCTGCCATAGCACCTCATCAGCATGCAGAAACACAGAACCTGATCTCTTACCTCCTGCCGTCAGTTCCAGAAATGCAGCCTGTGAAGCCAGCCTCACTCTAGATTCCTCCAAAACCTGCTTCACAAAGAAACCGAGTGGTATCTCAAGTCATGCCTTCTGATCCAGCAGAGCAGCACATCCCAGTCACAAGCACCGTAGCTCGTCAGCTCCATGACATCCCAGTTCCTGTGCCTCGGAAAGAATGGGCACCTCAGCTGATATCGCCGACTCCTGCTTCAGGGATCGCTCCGTCAATGAACTCCGAGGCACCAGCTTTGCCCAACTTCCCAATGGCAGCCACACCCATCAGTCCTTTAGGACAGTCCATGTTTGCAATGTTGCCAGTTGGGCCTTCAGGAACGTGCAAGCCATTACCTGCGGTTCCGACCAAGAGAACCATGATCCCATCCTCTCTGGGAGCCTCTACATCTTCTGTTGCTCCTGTCAGTTTGGCTTCAGTGCGGTCAGCTGTAGCCTCTCCTGTGAAATCATCTGGATCTACGTACACGATGACGCCTGCCAGCCCTGCCTCCTCAAGCATGTTGGTGATCACCCCGGGGGTGCTTCATGGACCAGCGGCCTCATCCTCACCAATTGGCTCTGCCTCAGGAAGTACCACTGCAGCTGCTTCAGCGACGCTACCCGGACCTGCTCTCTCGACAGCTCCAGCTGGTTCTGTCTCTGCACACACCAGGATCGTCTCATCTTTACCTTTGTTTACTGCTGGCTTCACATCATCAGCAAGTGACTCTGCTACAGTGGATGCCGCTGCGACATCACTGGTGATGTCACTCAGTTCTGCAGCTATGGTGAGGCCAGCCGAGACGTCTCCTGCTATCAAGTTAGCCTCTGCACATTCCGCTGCTGTTTTTACACCAGTAGGAAGAGTCTCCGCGCGCTCTGCTTCACTGCCATCAGCGGCTCCTGTGGATGCGTGTCACATGCACACGCAGACAAACGGTTCAGCCATCCCGAGGCTTCTTCAGCCAGCTCCACCGTTTGTCCTGAAGACAACCTCTGAGAACAGTAACTGTGGAACGGTTAGTAGCTGTTCTTTTTTCACCTGGTTTTTGCTGATCTGTTTTCATGCCTGTACATCTGTTGGAAATCTGTTAAAAGTGCCTCATCTGGCCCCGAGATGGGTTTCTTGTGAATCCATTGGTAATCTGTTACAAGCGCCACGTCAGAGCTTGAGATGGTTTTCTCATGCGTATTTTTTGAATTGAACAATTACCATGTGCTTAATGATTAACTACAGAATTATTTAATTAAAGAGATGGTGATTTAATGGGATTTAACTTCACCCATATAGCTGCAGAATCCTCTCATTGGTTCCGAAATTGTTCCGATCACGTTTTGACTTTTTCGAGAGGAATCTGTTATGTTTCGCATTTTTTAAGGAAGAAGGTTTTCTGGGATAGTTCAGTCTCTGGTAAGATTCCTCATCTCTGGTGGTCTTTTGCATCAAGTAAGTGGGTATGGAGTTTTTTTTAAGTTTTTGGATTACACACCTGTGTGCTTCATATAAGCTCTCCTTTGCTTCTCACCTTAGCACTCTAGTTGGATTATTAAAACCTTTTACGCATTCATAAATTACGGGTCCCCATACTTGTTCGAATGGTTTGTAATCTGGAAATGGGATTGGGAGACCATGTGTGGTTTTCTCTCTCAGTGGGTATTTGGGATGGTTTGGGACTGGGAACTCATTATGTTTTTGGATTGAGCACCTTACTGCATCATTTATGCCCTCTTTTGATGTTCTCCGTAATGCTCTACTTGAATCAGTTAAGCCTCTACTGATTACATTAAGTCTTTGGTTTTCCATCCTTGTGCGAATGGGTTAGGGTTATCCGTGGGGTCCCCTGCCGTATAGGCCTTCTGTTTGTCACCCTGGCATCTGGTTGCCCTCCACTTTATGTTTTCCCCCGCCGGATGCCCAGTGTAGGTGTGTTACTTGTGCGACCGCTGAAAGTCGGCCGCATGGGGGAGGGGTACTGTCACGATTTTGGCCGGCTCTGGGCGTCAATTCAGTTTTTTCCTCTTTCTTTTTCCTTCACGTGCCCCAGGTTTGATTTATTAGTTGTTTATTTTTCATCATGGTTTATTCTGTTATGTTTTATGTTGTCACTTTTCTTTGTTACTTGTGTTTGCATTATTCATCATTATCACTTGTTTGTTTTGCTTTCCATTTTCATGTAGTTTATTTTTCTTTTAGCTTGTTTACCACCTTGTTTTCTTAGTTTAGTTTTGCTTAAGTATTTATGTTCCATTTTCAGTTCTCATGTTCATGCCCTGTTCTTGGTTATGTTATTCTGCCTTCAGTTTTTATTTTACTTTTCTTCATAGTTCTCAGTTTCCCTCACACCCAGTTAATTATGTTCAATCCACACCCTGCACCCACCATTATGTTTTTTCCCTCACTTTGATTCAGTCTGTTTTGTTTCCATTCACTCACGCTCTTGTGTCAGCTCACGTGTCTTTGTCTATTACATCACTTCACTTTGCGCACTCCCTTCCTCACTTGCCCCATCCATACTCTTTGTTCACTAGCCATGCCCCCTTTCTACATCCTTCTCCTCACGTGCACCTTGTTAACACCTGCCTATTTAATCTCCTCCTGGCCACCACACTTTTGCCAGTTTGTTGTCGCTTCATGCACACATCCCAGCCTTTGTATTTAGTCCTGATTTCTTGCCTTGTCGTGTACTATGTTTTGCTCTGTCCTCCTCGACCACGCCTTTTTGCCTCATCCTTGAAAACTGTGTTTGCTCATGCCTTTGAACCCTGCCTGAATATGACTGCGTTTTTGCCTAACCCGTATTGTGCCTCTGCTCTGCTGACTGATCACCTGTGTACTGAACCTGAGCCTGGAATAAAGACCATGATTTCTCACACGCCTAAACCAAGTCTGGGAGTCTGCTTCACGGGTCCAGCCACTCCTGGTGCCGGGCAGCCGCACTTCGTGACAGCTGCGATGTGGAGCACCTCAAAGAGGTGCAGGAATGCAGTCACTGGCTGTGGGTTGTGGTCAGCTCCCTCACTGCTTTATTTCAAATGACATCCAACCCATGACAAATGCATAACTGTAGTGAATGTGATCACATGTAATCATGTCAATAGACATGCACCCCTGTCCATTGCAGCAAAGCACTCCCATGAATGGGGTCATGACTTTCTCCCCCTCCAGGATGTGGGTCCCATGAGCTGTCCACACTGCTAAACACGTGTGTCCTGGCTCTCAGTTAATGTCCACATGACGGATGGACTGTGTGGACACTGTGATCGCGTGTCACATGGCATGAGGCGCAGTGGCCCGCGGAACACCGCGTCATATGGAGTTTATATAAGATTCATTTGGACGATGAAATCTCATGTTGTCCCATACTACAACATACCAGGTCTACATGATACACTGAACAAAAATATGAATGCAACACTTTTGTTTTTGTTCCCATTTTTCATGAACTGAACTCAAATATCCAAAACATTTCTATATACACAAAATACCTGTTTCTCTCAGATATTGTTCACAGATCTGTCTAAATCTGTGTTAGTGAGCACTTCTCTTTTGCAGAGATAATCAATCCCACCTCACAGGTGTGCCTTATCAAGATGCTGATTAGACATCATTATTGCACAGGTGTGTCTTAGGCACACTTGTGCAATAATTACGCATTTAATGTGATGTCTATATGTAATTTCAAAGAGATTCATCAGTCACTGCTGAAGAATATAAGTTAATCAGTCATTTGTGAACTGCAGGCTGAAGTTAACCAATGAGGAGATCCACCAAGCTGTCCTGACTATGGATGAACAGGAAGATTTGCCTAAAGACATGTTGGAACAGGTAAACCACACACAAATATATCCAAAATGATGACTTATGTTTAAAATGGAGCCATCATATCCTCTTACACAAAAGGTTTCTTCTGAAAAGAAGAGGTCAAGACAGTGTGGTCATTTCAGGTCATGTGTCCTCCACTAACAGTCTGCTTAACTTTTTCCATCATGTAAGGCGAAAGTCCTACATGCTATATACCCCGCTAACACATAAGGTTTCGGTAACGTTATACACAGGTTATATTTATGGTATGGTTATCGGAAACTGCTAGAACATTTTCATAACATTATTGCTTCCTTTTATTTATTGACAGTTCACATTTATAGTTGAGGGAAATTTGACAAATATATTAATACTAGTCTCACTGCCTTTCTTACTCCAAATTCATTTCAGTGACTAAACTATGACTTCAGGTAACATTACCAGAATGTTCTGGAAACATTTGGATGAAATATATATTTAGGTGATTTTATGTAACATCACCAGAATGTTCTGATAACCAAAAATAAACTTTCCTTGAAAACATTCCCAGAATGTTTGGCCTAATGTTTTCAAAACATTTGTGCTGGCGTTACGATCGGAAAGAAGCCTGAACACGCCCCTCTCTTCAGAGGCCTCTACTGGTGGTTGGCTCTCACTGCGGTATTGTATCACTTCCTGTTCCGGAGCACAGCGGTGTTTTGCTGTATCTGTTAGCTGTTTAATCTGCGCAGTTAGATTGTCCTAGATTGTTAGATTGTTAGCGTAGCCCTAAACAGAAGCCCCGTGTACACCGCCAACCCGTTCACCTTTCTAACTGTTTTTCCCCACTCGGTGACACACCCGCCGAGGCTCAAACTCTGGTTATGGCGACTCTGTTTTGAGAAATGTGAAGTTAGCGACACCAGCAACCATAGTCAATTGTCTTCCAGGGGCCAGAGCAGGTGACATTGAAGGAAATTTGAAACTGCTGGCTAAGGCTAAGCGTAAATTTGGTAAGACTGTAATTCACGTCGGCAGTAATGACACCCGGTTACGCCAATCGGAGGTCACTAAAATTAACATTGAATCAGTGTGTAACTTTGCAAAAACAATGTCGGACTCTGTAGTTTTCTCTGGGCCCCTCCCCAATCGGACCGGGAGTGACATGTTTAGCCGCATGTTCTCCTTGAATTGCTGGCTGTCTGAGTGGTGTCCAAAAAATGAGGTGGGCTTCATAGATAATTGGCAAAGCTTCTGGGGAAAACCTGGTCTTGTTAGGAGAGACGGCATCCATCCCACTTTGGATGGAGCAGCTCTCATTTCTAGAAATCTGGCCAATTTTCTGAAATCCTCCAAACCGTGACTATCCAGGGTTGGGACCAGGAAGCAGAGTTGTAGTCTTACACACCTCTCTGCAGCTTCTCTCCCCCTGCCATCCCCTCATTACCCCATCCCCGTAGAGACGGTGCCTGCTCCCAGACCACCAATAACCAGTAAAAATCTATTTAAGCATAAAAATTCAAAAATAAAAAATAATATAGCACCTTCAACTGCACTACAGACTAAAACAGTTAAATGTGGTCTATTAAACATTAGGTCTCTCTCTTCTAAGTCCCTGTTAGTAAATGATATAATAATTGATCAACATATTGATTTATTCTGCCTTACAGAAACCTGGTTACAGCAGGATGAATATGTTAGTTTAAATGAGTCAACACCCCAGAGTCACACTAACTGCCAGAATGCTCGTAGCACGGGCCGAGGCGGAGGATTAGCAGCAATCTTCCATTCCAGCTTATTAATTAATCAAAAACCTAGACAGAGCTTTAATTCATTTGAAAGCTTGACTCTTAGTCTTGTCCATCCAAATTGGAAGTCCCAAAAACCAGTTTTATTTGTTGTTATCTATCGTCCTCCTGGTCGTTACTGTGAGTTTCTCTGTGAATTTTCAGACCTTTTGTCTGACTTAGTGCTTAGCTCAGATAAGATAATTATAGTGGGCGATTTTAACATCCACACAGATGCTGAGAATGACAAGACGTATCGTTATCTTTGGATGCTTTCAGTGATGCCGGTATTTGGTTAGACTCTTTCTCTCAGATTGTTCTGTCTGAGTTATTTTCATTAGTTACTTCCTCCAAACCATCAACATGTCTATTAGACCCCATTCCTACCAGGCTGCTCAAGGAAGCCCTACCATTAATTAATGCTTCGATCTTAAATATGATCAATCTATCTTTATTAGTTGGCTATGTACCACAGGCTTTTAAGGTGGCAGTAATTAAACCATTACTTAAAAAGCCATCACTTGACCCAGCTATCTTAGCTAATTATAGGCCAATCTCCAACCTTCCTTTTCTCTCAAAAATTCTTGAAAGGGTAGTTGTAAAACAGCTAACTGATCATCTGCAGAGGAATGGTCTATTTGAAGAGTTTCAGTCAGGTTTTAGAATTCATCATAGTACAGAAACAGCATTAGTGAAGGTTACAAATGATCTTCTTATGGCCTCAGACAGTGGACTCATCTCTGTGCATGTTCTGTTAGACCTCAGTGCTGCTTTTGATACTGTTGACCATAAAATTTTATTACAGAGATTACAGCATGCCATAGGTATTAAAGGCACTGCGCTGCAGTGGTTTGAATCATATTTATCTAATAGATTACAATTTGTTCATGTAAATGGGGAATCTTCTTCACAGACTAAGGTTAATTATGGAGTTCCACAAGGTTCTGTGCTAGGACCAATTTTATTCACTTTATACATGCTTCCCTTAGGCAGTATTATTAGACGGCATTGCTTAAATTTTCATTGTTATGCAGATGATACCCAGCTTTATCTATCCATGAAGCCAGAGGACACACACCAATTAGCTAAACTGCAGGATTGTCTTACAGACATAAAGACATGGATGACCTCTAATTTCCTGCTTTTAAATTCAGATACAACTGAAGTTATTGTACTTGGCCCCACAAATCTTAGAAACATGGTGTCTAACCAGATCCTTACTCTGGATGGCATTACCCTGACCTCTAGTAATACTGTGAGAAATCTTGGAGTCATTATTGATCAGGATATGTCCTTCAATGCGCATATTAAGCAAATATGTAGGACTGCTTTTTTGCATTTGCGCAATATCTCTAAAATTACAAAGGTCTTGTCTCAGAGTGATGCTGAAAAACTAATTCATGCATTTATTTCCTCTAGGCTGGACTATTGTAATTCATTATTATCAGGTTGTCCTAAAAGTTCCCTAAAAAGCCTTCAGTTAATTCAAAATGCTGCAGCTAGAGTACTGACGGGGACTAGAAGGAGAGAGCATATCTCACCCATATTGGCCTCTCTTCATTGGCTTCCTGTTAATTCTAGAATAGAATTTAAAATTCTTCTTCTTACTTATAAGGTTTTGAATAATCAGGTCCCATCTTATCTTAGGGACCTCATAGTACCATATCACCCCAATAGAGCGCTTCGCTCTCAGACTGCAGGCTTACTTGTAGTTCCTAGGGTTTGTAAGAGTAGAATGGGAGGCAGAGCCTTCAGCTTTCAGGCTCCTCTCCTCTGGAAGCAGATCCCAATTTGGATCAGGGAGACAGACACCCTCTCTACTTTTAAGATTAGGCTTAAAACTTTCCTTTTTGCTAAAGCTTATAGTTAGGGCTGTATCAGGTGACCCTGAACCATCCCTTAGTTATGCTGCTATAGACTTAGACTGCTGGGGGGTTCCCATGATGCACTGAGTGTTTCTTTCTCTTTTTGCTCTGTATGCAGCACTCTGCATTTAATCATTAGTGATTGATCTCTGCTCTCTTCCACATCATGTCTTCCCACTGTCACCAAGTGCTTGCTCACAGGGGGTCGTTTTGACCATTGGGGTTTTTCTGTAATTATTGTATGGCTTTTGCCTTACAATATAAAGCGCCTTGGGGCAACTGTTTGTTGTGATTTGGCGCTATATAAATAAAATTGATTTGATTTGATTTGATTTAGATACAAATTATAATACTTAAATTCACCAACTAAACTACTAAAAACAAAGACATGATAAAAACCACAGTCAAATGGGCCACTGGGTGGAACCACAACAATTAACCATTGTAACCAAAGTGAATGGTTCAAAATATCACATCTGAGATACAAATATAAAAAATAACGCAATGCTAAAATACCCTTGGCCATATGAACATTGTCTTCTTTATATTTTGTAGTTGTTAAGATCCTATTGTCTTACGTTCAATTTGTACATGTTCAATTAAGCCCCCGATCAATCAATCAATCCATCCATCCATCCATTTTCTTCCGCTTATCCTAGGTCAGGTCGCGAGGGCAGCAGCTCAAGCAAAGCCGCTCAGACCTCCCGATCCACACACACCCCGAGGCGTTCCCAAGCCAGCTGAGAGACGTAGTCCCTCCAGCGTGATCTGGGTCTTCCCCAGGGCCTCCTCCCGATGGGACGTGCCCGGAACACCTCTCCAGCGAGGCCTCCAGGGGGCATCCGGAAAAGATGCCCAAGCCACCTCAGCTGGCTCCTTTCGATGTGGGGGAGCAGCTGCTCGACTCCGAGCTCCTCCCGAGTGACAGAGCTCCTCACCCTATCTCTAAGGGAGTGCCCAGCCACCCTGTGGAGGAAACTCATCTCGGCCGCTTGTACTCGCGATCTTGTTCTTTCGGTCCTGAGCCAAATCTCATGACCATAGGTGAGGGTCGAAACCTAGATCGATCAGTAAATCGAGAGCTTTGCCCCCCTGCTCAGCTCTATCTTCACCACGACGGTCCGATACAGCGACCGCATCAATCAATCAATCACTCAATTTTATTTATATACCGCCAAATCACAACAAACAGTTGCCCCAACGCACCTTATATTGCAAGGCAAGGCCATACAATAATTACAGAAAAACCCCAACGGTCAAAACGACCCCCTGTGAGCAAGCACTTGGCGACAGTGGGAAGGAAAAACTCCCTTTTAACAGGAAGAAACCTCCAGCAGAACCGGGCTCAGGGAGGGGCAGTCTTCTGCTGGGACTGGTTGGGGCTGAGGGAGAGAACCAGGAAAAAGACATGCTGTGGAGAGGAGCAGAGATCAATCACTAATGATTAAATGCAGAGTGGTGCATACAGAGCAAAAAGAGAAAGAAACACTCAGTGCATCATGGGAACTCCCCAGCAGTCTAAGTCTATAGCAGCATAACTAAGGGATGGTTCAGGGTCACCTGATCCAGCCCTAACTATAAGCTTTAGCAAAAAGGAAAGTTTTAAGCCTAATCTTAAAAGTAGAGAGGGTGTCTGTCTCCCTGATCCGAATTGGGAGCTGGTTCCAGAGGAGAGGAGCCTGAAAGCTGAAGGCTCTGCCTCCCATTCTACTCTTACAAACGCTAGGATCTACAAGTAAGCCTGCAGTCTGAGAGCGAAGCGCTCTATTGGGGTGATATGGTACTATGAGGTCCCTAAGATAAGATGGGACCTGATTATTCAAAACCTTATAAGTAAGAAGAAGAATTTTAAATTCTATTCTAGAATTAACAGGAAGCCAATGAAGAGAGGCCAATATGGGTGAGATATGCTCTCTCCTTCTAGTCCCCGTCAGTACTCTAGCTGCAGCATTTTGAATTAACTGAAGGCTTTTCAGGGAACTTTTAGGACAACCTGATAATAATGAATTACAATAGTCCAGCATAGATGAAATAAATGCATGAATTAGTTTTTCAGCATCACTCTGAGACAAGACCTTTCTAATTTTAGAGATATTGCGTAAATGCAAAAAAGCAGTCCTACATATTTGTTTAATATGCGCTTTGAATGACATATCCTGATCAAAAATGACTCCAAGATTTCTCACAGTATTACTAGAGGTCAGGGTAATGCCATCCAGAGTAAGGATCTGGTTAGACACCATGTTTCTAAGATTTGTGGGGCCAAGTACAATAACTTCAGTTTTATCTGAGTTTAAAAGCAGGAAATTAGAGGTCATCCATGTCTTTATGTCTGTAAGACAATCCTGCAGTTTAGCTAATTGGTGTGTGTCCTCTGGCTTCATGGATAGATAAAGCTGGGTATCATCTGCGTAACAATGAAAATTTAAGCAATACCGTCTAATAATACTGCCTAAGGGAAGCATGTATAAAGTGAATAAAATTGGTCCTAGCACAGAACCTTGTGGAACTCCATAATTAACCTTAGTCTGTGAAGAATATTCCCCATTTACATGAACAAATTGTAATCTTTTAGATAAATATGATTCAAACCACCGCAGCGCAGTGCCTTTAATACCTATGGCATACTCTAATCTCTGTAATAAAATTGTATGGTCAACAGTATCAAAAGCAGCACTGAGGTCTAACAGAACAAGCACAGAGATGAGTCCACTGTCTGAGGCCATAAGAAGATCATTTGTAACCTTCACTAATGCTTTTTCTGTACTATGATGAATTCTAAAACCTGACTGAAACTCTTCAAATAGACCATTCCTCTGCAGATGATCAGTTAGCTGTTTTACAACTACCCTTTCAAGAATTTTTGAGAGAAAAGGAAGGTTGGAGATTGGTCTATAATTAGCTAAGATAGCTGGGTCAAGTGATGGCTTTTTAAGTAATGGTTTAATTACTGCCACCTTAAAAGCCTGTGGCACATAGCCAACTAATAAAGGAAGGAATCAAGGAATCAAGGAAGGAATCAAGGAAATTTTATTGTCATATGCACAGAATAGAAGAACATCTTCCCTGCACAATGAAATGTGGCTACTGCATTTAACCCATCCTATTTGCCAGTAGGAGCAGAGGTCGCCATTAGGCACCCGGGGACCAGCTCCAGATGTACATCCCTGCCTTGGTCAACAGCAGGGCTGAGCAAACCAACACCGACCCATAACAAACAACACACACAACACACAACACATAGGCCGGCCCGGTACATAAAACATATATATGAAAGCAAAACACGAGGGAAAAGGAGAAGAAAAAAAACCCTCATAGCTGCTGCATTACACAGCGGCAATGAGGAAAAAAAAATCCCATCAGCACAAAAAACAATAATCACAGAGACAAAACAAGGACACAGGACGACAACCGAGATTTGAAAGGACCAGTTTATCAGAACACTCCGGAAGGCAGCCAGTTCGGCGCCGTCAACGGCGTTGTCCGACAGTCTGGAGGGGGAAGGGAACAGCCCTGCGCAGTCTGAGAAAGTTCTGGACAGTTCTAACACAGTTCACGTCAGAGCTGGAGAAGCTGAGGGGAGGGGGGAAGACCAGGGAGCGAGGCTTAAGTGTTGATCTTCTGGGGAGGTTTTTATCACAGCGACCTTGAAATGCAGCTGTATTTGGGGAAGCCAAATGAATAGCCAGATTAACAGACGCCTGAAAGATTACACAGTTCTGAGAACAGAGTGGCTCTCAATGCATCTGAATGTAGAATGTGGTCTTCACAGACGGTCATAGCGGGTTTCCAGGGCTGCGATCTTCCTTGAGATGTCTTCCAACGCGCGGTTAACCCCCGCCGACTGTGCAGCCACTGCCTTCCCAATCGAATCAATCATATAGGGCAGTTTGGAACGACCAATCAAAGCTGCTTCCACTTTCTTGATTTTCCGGTAAACCAGCAGAGTGCCCGCACCACACATCAGAAAGCCTGTCACCACCAAGCCGAATATGTACACATCTTCGACGTCCTCCACAGAAAGCATGTAAAGGCACATGACCTGCCATCTCCTCCACGAGTCCATCACGTAACCCATCACATGCGTCCCAGCAGGACAGGTCGGGTCCTCCGCTCCCGAATGTCTTGTAGAAAAAATAGTGTCAATTGCGTTCAGAGACCACTTTAACAGATCCATTTTTGTCGTTTCCAGAAGAGCAAAGCTGCAGCCTCACAGACAACACGCCACAAAAGCAGGAAAGATAAGGAGGGAGGGAGAGGAGAAAAGTGCGTCCGTCTCAGTCGAGTGCAAGCTGGCTAAAGATAGATTGATCATATTTAAGATCGAAGCATTAAATAATGGTAGGGCTTCCTTGAGCAGCCTGGTAGGAATGGGGTCTAATAGACATGTTGATGGTTTGGATGAAGTAACTAATGAAAATAACTCAGACAGAACAATCGGAGAGAAAGAGTCTAACCAAATACCGGCATCACCGAAAGCAGCCAAAGATAACGATACGTCTTTGGGATGGTTATGAGTAATTTTTTCTCTAATAGTTAAAATTTTATTAGCAAAGAAAGTCATGAAGTCATTACTAGTTAAAGTTAAAGGAATACTCGGCTCAACAGAGCTCTGACTCTTTGTCAGCCTGGCTACAGTGCTGAAAAGAAACCTGGGGTTGTTCTTATTTTCTTCAATTAGTGATGAGTAGTAAGATGTCCTAGCTTTACGGAGGGCTTTTTTATAGAGCAACAGACTCTTTTTCCAGGCTAAGTGAAGATCTTCTAAATTAGTGAGACGCCATTTCCTCTCCAACTTACGGGTTATCTGCTTTAAGCTGCGAGTTTGAGTTATACCACAGAGTCAGGCACTTCTGATTTAAAGCTCTCTTTTTCAGAGGAGCTACAGCATCCAAAGTTGTCTTCAATGAGGATGTAAAACTATTGACGAGATACTCTATCTCACTTACAGAGTTTAGGTAGCTACTCTGCACTGTGTTGGTATATGGCATTAGAGAACATAAAGAAGGAATCATATCCTTAAACCTAGTTACAGCGCTTTCTGAAAGACTTCTAGTGTAATGAAACTTATTCCCCACTGCTGGGTAGTCCATCAGAGTAAATGTAAATGTTATTAAGAAATGATCAGACAGAAGGGAGTTTTCAGGGAATACTGTTAAGTCTTCTATTTCCATACCATAAGTCAGAACAAGATCTAAGATATGATTAAAGTGGTGGGTGGACTTATTTACTTAAGCACTAAGTCAGACAAAAGGTCTGAAAATTCACAGAGAAACTCACAGTAACGACCAGGTGGACGATAGATAATAACAAATAAAACTGTTTTTTGGGACTTCCAATTTGGATGGACAAGACTAAGAGTCAAGCTTTCAAATGAATTAAAGCTCTGTCTGGGTTTTTGATTAATTAATAAGCTGGAATGGAAGATTGCTGCTAACCCTCCGCCTCGGCCCGTGCTACGAGCATTCTGGCAGTTAGTGTGACTCGGGGGTGTTGACTCATTTAAACTAACATATTCATCCTGCTGTAACCAGGTTTCTGTAAGGCAGAATAAATCAATATGTTGATCAATTATTATATCATTTACTAACAGGGACTTAGAAGAGAGAGACCTAATGTTTAATAGACCACATTTAACTGTTTTAGTCTGTGGTGCAGTTGAAGGTGCTATATTATTTTTTTCTTTTTGAATTTTTATGCTTAAATAGATTTTTGCTGGTTATTGGTGGTCTGGGAGCAGGCACCGTCTCTACAGCATCACTGCAGATGCTGCACTGATCCGTCTATCAATCTCACGCTCCATCCGTCCCTCACTCGTGAACAAGTCCCCAAGATACTTAAACTCCTCTATCTGAGGCAAGGACACTCCACCGACCTGAAGAGGGCAAGACACCTTTTTCCGGTCGAGAACCATGGCCTCAGATTTGGAGGTGCTGATCTTCATCCCGGATGCTTCACACTCAGCTGCAAACTGCCCCAGTGCATGCTGAAGGTCCTGGTTTGACGAAGCCAACAGGACCACATCATCTGCAAACAGCAGAGATGAGATTCTGTGGTTCCCAAACCGGACCCCCTCTACACCCTGGCTGTGCCTAGAAATTCTGTCCATAAAGGTAATGAACATGACTGGTGACAAAGGGCAGCCCTGGCAGAGGCCAACGTGCACTGGAAACAGGTTTGACTTACTACTGGCAATGTGAACCAAGCTCCTGCTGCGGTCGTACAGGGACCAGATATCCCTTAGCAAAGGACCCCGGACCCTGTACTCCCGGAGCACCCCCCACAGGGTGCCTCAAGGGACACGGTCAAACGCCTTCTCCAGATCCACAAAGCACATGTGGACTGGCTGGGTGAACTCCCATGAACCCTCAAGCACCCGATGGAGCGTGTAGAGCTGGTCCAGTGTACCACAACCAGGACGAAAACCACACTGCTCCTCCTGAATCCGAGATTCGACTATCGGTCGAATTCTCCTCTCCAGCACCCTGGAATAGACCTTACCGGGGAGGCTGAGGAGTGTGATCCCCCTGTCGTTGGAACACACCCTCCGGTCCCCCTTCTTAAACAGAGGGACCACCACCCCGGTCTGCCAATCCAGGGGTACTGTCCCCTACCGCCACGCGATGTTGCAGAGACGTGTCAACCAGGACAGTCCCACAACATCCAGAGACTTAAGGTACTCAGGACAGATTTTGTCCACCCCAGGAGCCTTGCCACCAAGGAGCTTTCTGACCACCTCGGTGACTTCGGCCTGGGTGATGGACGAGTCCGCCTCTGAGTCCCCAGTCTTTGAAGTCTTCGAAGTATTCCTTCCACCGCCCATCAACATCCCCAGCCAGGGTCAAGAGCTCCCCACCCATCAATCAATCAATCATAAAAAATATTTCCGTTTTTATGGCATCTGCAGGAGGGTGTGCGTGTATGTGCGTGTATGTGTACCTGAGCTTTTGACAAGAGCGGAAGTTAGCTTTGTGTTAGCAGAAGTTAGTGTGCATGCTGATGTCCGAGAAATGTCTTGTAAATCCTTCCAGAAGTGTTACCAGGGTACAAAAACAGCATTTTCAGTTTTAGAAGTGTTTATTTCTCACTAGCTTTTACATAATCTGTAACAAGGTGTTATATTGTGTAGAAAAACTCCTTTCACAAGAAGCATTGCAACTGCTATTTTACAGAGTCTGCAGAGCTCAAAAAACACTGAACTATAGCAGCTCTACTGTACTGCAGGGTCTCTGCATCCCCATCTGTATTTTCCTGTTTAACAGCATTCTGAACTGATTTAGTTCACACCCCAGGTCATCAATATATGTAAATAAAAATAAATTCTGCATGGACACCGCATAGAAACTGCAATTACACTGACACTGCTTAAGCACGCACACACACACACACAGACACATACACACACACACACACACACACACACACACACACACACACACACACACACACACACACACACACACACACACAGACACATACACACACACACACTTCAGAACATTTATTATAACAGGCTTGCTTGGTTTTGTGCTGTGGTAAAGTTAGCTAATGTTAGTGACAAACATGCAATCAACCCAAGATGACAATTTAATTGAAGCTTTATTTAACCAGGTTAGTCCCATTGAGGTCAAGACCTCTTTTACAAGGAAAACCTGGACAGTTTTTTTAAAGTTTCCAATTCACCTGCCCTGCATGACTTTCGACGACATTAACATTAACGCCTGTGCTGCTATTATAATTCATAATATTGTTTGTCGTGGTAATTGTTTCTTGCTGCTTACTGCCTCTCGTTGGGTGGACGGTAACTTCACGCTCATCTTTTTCACTGTATACCTACAAAACTGACTGCCGGTTTCAGCGGTGCAACTCACTAAAGGATCCGACTACAATGTTAAGCCACATGCATTAATTCCACCTTTTGCGTCGGCAAAAATCACAATTATAATAATTACTGTATAATCTCTGCTTGGACTGGGGCCACAGGAGGGTCCAGTCTCAGTGTTATAGGGGCACTGGCCCCCTGTCCCAAACCAGGACCACCCTTGTGTAAAAATGGGTACTGGCTTAAGCTGGGGAAATAACCTGGGAGGTGATGGTCTCATGGTTCAGCGGTGAGTTTAGGATCCGTATTTCAAATCCCAGCTAGATCAGAAAAGCATGGGGGGCCCTTGGGGAGGGTCCTTAAGCCACCACTTGCTCCTGATGTGCAGTTGAGCACCTTTGCACTGTGACATGTATGTGTGTGTTTCTCTGCACATGAAGCTGCTGAAGTTTGTTCCTGAGAAGAGTGACACTGAGGTTTTAGAGGAGCACAAACATGAGCTGGAGCGCATGGCCAAAGCTGACCGATTCCTGTTTGACATGAACAGGTATGACAGTCAATAATGCTTTATTCACATATCAGTGTACAGGAGTGAGTTTAACCCTCTGTGAATGAATGAATGAATGAATGAATTAATGAATGAATATAGCCTTTATTGTCATTGTGCATGTATATACATACAACGAAACTTTTCCTCTGCATTTAACCATCCTAGTTACAGTTCGTCACAATCCAACCACTAGGAGCAGTGGGCAGCCATAGTCTGGCAGTAGGACCTGAAAGATGAATTATGCCTGGGCAGGGTGAAGCTAGAGGAAACTCTGGTGGAGGCTCACAGTGGTTCTGACATGAAAATCGGTTGTCTGACCTGGGTATGGGGGCGAAAGACTAATTGAACCATCTAGTAGCCGGTTCCCTCCGAAGTTTCTCTCAGGACCGCTGGCACTCCTCGCTCACAGTTTTACTTGATAAAGTGAATAACTCGAGGCCTTGGGGCCGAAACAATCTCAACCTATTCTCAAAATTTAAATGGGTAAGAGGTCTGGCTTGCTGGCTTGCAGTCAGGCCTGGAATGCAAGCCGCCTCGTGGGCCACTTTTGGTAAGCAGAACTGGCGCTGCGGGATGAGTCGCCTGTGGTCCATGGACTCTCTGGTGCATCCAGGTCATTTTACTAAACCTTCAGTAATTGTCATTTTAAGGTACTTACATGGAGTATAATGCTGTGGTCCTCAAACCGAGCCTCAAGTTCCACCTAACCAACACATCGTCTTTTTCTCCCTGCTCTGCCACAACCTGATTGGCTCATTCAGGTGTCTGTTAGTTTGTGGTTGGCAGCACACCTGAAAGAATTACTCAGCTTGTGCCAGAGGAGGTGTCATGGAGAATTTGGACAGAGTCCTTGATCACCACACGAGAGTCTAAGTGTTTTAACTGTGCTCAGTTGTTTACACAGATCTCCTTAAAGGTGTCCAGAAAAGTCAGAAAAAGATCAAAGTCTCAAAGCAACAGTTTTTATTTGCTGGCAAAGGAAGCAAAATTCATAGTCATCAAGAACACCAGAACAGCTTTGATTTACTCTGGTTTGTGTTCATCTTAAACACTGTAAAGAGGGCGATTTCTCCGCCCCAAAGGGACGTCTTTTCTAAATATAGCAAATCTTACAGCAAAAACAACTGTAGATCATATTATGTTCTGGAAGGTACCCAGGTCTTGAGAGTTAAACTCTGGGTCATGGGCATTCACCCTTTAAAAAAACAAACAAATTCTCATAATTTTCCACTGGTATGTTTGATTTTAATTCAGCATGCGTTAAAAAAAAAATAGTGCTTTACTCAGCATTTCACACTTACTTCCAATTTCTTGTCTCATGGCTTTAAAAAAAAAAAAAAAAAAAAAAACGGCATACATTTTTCATAGAACATATGTTTTTGCATACATTTGAATATATCAGGTGTGTTTTTTCTAAATGCTGCTAACTACTCTGTGCTGAAAAGATGAAATTCTTATTCTTCTAAACATCTGTCAAATGGTATCAGTAATACACAACATAGAGGTGCTGGTCATATAATTAGAATAGCATGAAAAAGTTGATTTATTTTAGTAATTCCATTCAAAAAGTGAAACTTGTATATTATATCCATTCATTCCACACAGACTGATATATTTCAAGTGTTTATTTCTTTTAATTTTGATGATTATAACTGACAACTAATGAAAACCCCAAATTCAGTATCTCAGAAAATGAGAATATTGTGAAAAGGTTAAATATTGAAGACACCTGGTGTCAGACTCTAATCAGCTGATTAACTCCAAACACCTGCAAAGTCCTTTAACTGGTCTCTCAGTCTAGTTCTGTGGGCGACACAATCATGGGGAACACTGCTGACTTGACGTCTTGTCTGAAGACTGAAGACAAAAAGGACTCTGGACTGCTGCTGAGTGCTCCAAAGTTATGTTCTCTGATTAAAGTACATTTTGCATTTCCTTTGGAAATCAAGGTCCCAGAGTCTGGAGGAAGAGAGGAGAGGCACAGAATCCCCATTGCTTGAGGTCCAGTGTAAGGTTTCCACGGTCAGTGATGGTTTGGGGCCATGTTATCTGCTGGTGTTGGTCCACTGTGTTTTCTAAGGTCCAAGGTCAACGCAGTCATCTTCCAGGAAGTTGTAGAGCACTTCATGCTTCCTGCTGCTGACCAACTTTATGGAGATGCAGATTTCATTTTCCAACAGGACTTGGCACCTGCACACAGTGCCAAAGCTACCAGTACCTGGTTTAAGGACCATGGTATCCCTGTTCTTAATTAACCAGCAAACTCACCTGACCTTTAACCCCAGTACTGTGAAGAGGAAGATGCCACATGTCAGACCCAACAATGCAGAAGAGCTGAAGGCCACTATCAGAGCAACCTAGGCTCTCATACCACCTGAGCAGTGCCACAGACTGATCGACTCCGTGCCATGCCGCATTGCTGCAGTCATTCAGGCAAAAGGAGCCCCAGCTACATATTGAGTGCTGGACATGTTCATACTGTTCATGTTCATACTTTTCAGTTGGCCAAAATTTCTAGAAACCCGTTTTTGTATTGGTCTTAAGTAGGGATGGGTATTGATAAGATTTTATCTCTATCGATGCCATTATCGATTCTGCTTATCGATCCGATTCCTTGTCAATTCCCTTATCGATACCTCTTGAATTTTGTACTAAAAGTAGGCTTTACAGGTTTTCTATGTATTTCATTGAGTCTTAAAGTAAATAAATATGAAATTGGTCACTGTATCCTTGATCTCTGGACATAAATAAAAATAAACAAAACAGTGTTTCACTTCGAATTTATTAATTCTGACTGGATTCTATCGTTCTAACTTGACTTGTCAGAGAGCCGCGCAGCGTTTGGAGCTGTGTGAACAGAACGGAGGACGATTCTCGTTTCTTTCTCCAACAAGACAGGAGTCCCAGTTAGTAACTTTAATCTGCACAAAAGTGACTCATGATGAAAGTGGTGAAAAACAAAAAAAGCTGAAACCCAAAATTACCCCCCAGCACCACCTGCACGAGAATGTTTGAATTCTAGAAGCTCTGAAATGCAAACTGGGACTATTCCAGACAATAAACTGCAGTGAGTGCAGCATCCATTTAGGTGAGAAAAAAAAAAAAACTTTCCTTATTCAGATTCATTCCAGTAGTATTCTGCTCTTACTAGGATGCAGCAGTTTTCTAGTTTGGCAGAAAGTTCTGGAGGAAATAACTGAAGAAATTAACACATTGTCAATATGGTTTGACTGAAACAAACTGTCATTAAACTTAAATAAAACAGGGATGAAATGGAGGAGTAAGAGTCACTAGGTGTTCACAGGAAACATTTATTTCTGTATGTATGTATTTATTTATTTATTTATGTTCATTGTTAGTTGCTATTATATATTTTCTGTTGTGTTTCTATTCAGGTTCTTTTTGTCTCTTTCTCTAAAATTGTATATAATAATCATTAGATTATTAATATATAAGCAAAAATAAATTTAAGGAATATTACAATTTGAAAACAAAGGCACCTGAACATGACGACGGCTGCAATTGCTAAATGCTAACTTTTAACATTGAAAACGCCATAGACATGCTAACGTGTAAGCATTGCTCCCGTTTTTAAGTTATAAACTACATCTATCAACTGTTTCACAAGACCATAACAGGTCAGCTTAACATAGAAAAGGTAAATAATACTCACAGAAGTATGCTCTTTAGGGTTTTAGCGGGGGAAAATTAAGCAAAAGAAAGAAATAAATGAAGCAATCAATCGAAGCATTGTTTCAATCTGTGAACCATTGCTTCGATTGGTTCAAGGTTCAAAGCAAAGCCAAAGTTAAGGACCCGCTGCAGGGTCTGTAATCAATGTAGAGAAATTATCATTTTCCTGACAAACACTCGCCAAAACAACAGCCACTCTGAAGGACTGATAACAGAATCGTTAAGCACAAAGCTTATTGATGTCGGTCGATCGAATCATTTCTTAGCGATACCCGAAAGGAACCGGTTCTCGATACCCATCCCTAGTCTTAAGTAATATTCTAATTTTCTGAGATACTGAATTTGGGATTTTCATTAGTTGTCAGTTATAGTCATCAAAATTAAAAGAAATAGACACTTGAAATATATCAGTCTGTAATGAATGAATATAATATACAAGTTTCACTTTTTGAATGGAATTGTTGAAATAAATCAACTTTTTCTTGATATTCTAATTATATGACCAGCACCTGTAATCATCTTCTGGTATTTGCATATCGTCATAATGGTTGTTGTTAGCACATTGATTGTCTTTGGAAAACATTACACTTACACTACATTCTACCCTTTGTGACAAAAGGTCACACTCGTTATCTGTCTGTTTCATGGTACCCCATCAATAACCATATCAGAACCATATGATCCAGAGGGTAAAGGAGTGAGGAGTCATTGATCCATATTAGCACTAACAAGGATCCATACACAACATCGAGCTTACTGTGGCCCATGAGGGTTCATCACAGTCCACTGTGTTACAGTAATCCAAAGACAGCGAGGTTCAGTCTTGTCATTAGGTTTCAATTCTACTTCGGTTTATGCTTGATAATAAGACATACAAGGTGGGCATAAAATAATGTCCTTTGGTGTAAAATGCTTTGATTTTACTTGATGATAAGACATATAAAATGAACACAAATGGAAATACTTTGAAAGAAAACACACAAAAAATACATGTGGTCAGTTTTTTTTTTTTTTTTTTTTTTTTTAGTGAAACTACTTCTTCTTAGATGTCCATACTCGATTCATTGCAGCATGAGACAGGTGACAGTTCAGTTCACAACAGAGGTACAGTACATCCAGAAAGTATTCATAGCACATTTTATGTTACAGCCTTATTCCAAAATATATGAAATTCATTTTCCCCTCAAATGTCTGCTCACAACACCCTATAATGACAACATGAAAAAGTATTCGTGAAATTGTTGCTAATTTATTAAAAATAAAAAACTGTGAAATGTACATGAGTGCTCACACCCTTTGCTCAATACTTTGGCAGCAATTACAGCTGTGGTGTCTCACACAGAGGCACCAGTAGGGGGCCTCAGCCCTATATAAAAAGGCTGGATCTACCCCTGACTGAGAGAGAGTGTCGGAGATGAGCTGATGAGCAGAACAGATATATACACATACAGCTCCACCTGTTCTGCTCATCAGCTCATCTCCGACACTCTCTCTCAGTCAGGGGTAGATCCAGCCTTTATATATATATATATATATATATATATATATATATATATATATATATATATACACACAAAAGAGCTCTGTTATTTATTTTTTAAATTTGTCATTTGTTGCAACGCAAGTCATTTTCCTGGAAGACCCACGACACGTACTGTTATGCACAACAGTATTTGTTTGTGACAAGGATGGGATATTCCATGTATAAGATGTAATAGATGACAACAGGAGGATGGCGCACGATGCACTTGCAGTGCCTGTGGAACACAGCACAATGATGCACTCGTGGTTTGGTGCAGGGGAGCTCCAGTTCCAGCCAGACGAAGAATGTTTTGCGGACTATGAAGACCATCTGACGTAATTCTTTTTGACAAAAGGCTTAAAGATGGACAGCAGTCAGTCAAAGGCAGTGTTTTTAATCATGGTCAGTCGGAAAACACATGCACTGCTAAAGGACCCAGCAAGCCTGCAGGTTGTTTCAATTATTGAGGAAACATTTTATTCCTAAGATGAACTACATCGCCGAACATCATAAATTTCACACCCAAAAGCAGAGAGAAAATGATTCAGTAAGTGACGTTTTGGCCAGCTCAAGAAAACTGGCAGCAACTTGTAAATTTCAGAACTTTTTCAAGAGGCCAGTTTGTTGTTGGTGTAAAGAATTCAACATTAAGAGACCGCCTTGCTAAATTGAAATGTTTTAATTCAACCAGGCTAGTCCCGTTGAGACCAAGACCTCAAACCGGAGCATCCGGAGGAAACCCAAGCAAACTTCAGGAGAACACGCAAACTCAAAATAAGTTTGACTTTTGAAATCGTGCAGAAAAATGCAGTGAGCTGTGGAGAATTACCTAGCAGGGCAAAGGCTGTTTTTAAGCAAGAAAAATTGAATTGAATTGAAGAAGATTTATTTTGAACATAACAAAAGAAAAAATAAAACGGACAACATAAAATTAAAGTTAGTTAAAAAAGGACTGAGAAGTCAAAACTTATCTAATCTCACCCCTTCTCCCTCTATAATGATTTATATATCAATCCCTGTTTCCTTAAAAATACTACTATTGACAATCATGATATTAATAATAATAATAATAATAACAACAACAATAATACTAATAGCAACAATAACAAGTGAGCGATTATTTAAGTGACATATCAATTGTTTTTGAAGAAGATGAGGAATTTTCTGATGACGAGATTAACGGTGAAAATAATGAGCGGCTCCAAACCGTGTATGTTCCAGCCGAATGCGACAGAAAGAGGATATGAAGCACAGCTGTCAGCTGACAACAATAACACTGTCGGATGTAAGCTGCTTACAAAACAGAATGGTTTGTTCACTCACCACCTTTTCTTATAAATGATCATTTATTCCTGGCATGGTGTGTTTGTGTATGATAAAAATTATTTCAGCAGCACAGCGTGCTTAAATTCAGGAGTTTGTTCTAAAATCACTGAAAATAAGGTTTCTGTACATTCTGTATATATTTAATCATTTATAAGTCAGTTTTTTGTGATTGCTAATTCTTCACATTTTATTCAAAGCAAATGATTGCAAATCTTTATCTGAAAAGCTGTAGACCCACATGGGATGGGAAAAAAGATTTCTAATTAAAAGAAAATTTTACTTCTATATCTGCTGTCAAATTTTATCGGGCATAATATTGTAGAAAAATGTTTATTCTAAATGGAGACTTTTCCTGTCTAAAATACACATACAGAACATCTGTAATCATAAATTGTATCACATCTAATCTACTTTGAATGAACAGATGTCTGAAAAAAAACAGGCTGTTCAGTTTACATGCATATGTATATTTGGAAAACACAAAAATGTCAATCTTCTGTTTTTTTTTCAGGTGCTCATGTGAACACATATGACATAATTGATACCCCCACCCCCCTCCCCCGATCCCTGAACAATTTCTGTATGTTTTTTGGTAAAAAGTTATTATTATTATTTTTTTTTGCTTTGTACAAGATCTGTGCTGTTTGGAATTTTACTTTGTCTGTTAATTTTAATAGTTTTGAATTTAAGAACAGTGAGTGAGTCTGGTCTTGATAGCGACATTATGAATGACCCGTATTGCCCTTTTTTGAAGACTCGTTAGTGATTTTATTGGACTCATGTAGTTATTGCCCCGGATCTCCACATAGTCATTGAAATCCAGTCAGAGGGTGGAAGAGTGTAGGATGCAGAGTGATTTATGATCCAGAACATGTTTTGCTTTGTTTATTTAACACTGAAATAATTTGATGTGTGGTTTCCAACTGATTTTCTCTTCTATTATTACCCCAAGGATTATATTTTCATCAACCCTTTCAATCTACACCCCATCTATCTGTATTTGTACTTTCTCATTGGCTCTGCAGTTCCCAAATAATATTAGTTTTGTTTTATTCAAGTTCAGTGACAGTTTGTTTCGGTCAAACCATATTTTCAATTTGTTCATTTCTTCAGTGATTTCCTCCACCACTTCTTTTAAATTCTCCCCAGAACAGAAAATATTTGTGTCATCAGCAAACAACACCAGTTTGAGTATCTGTGACACTTTACAAATATCATTAATATACAATATAAATAGTTTGGGCCCCAACACTGACCCCTGTGGTACCCCACAAATAATGCCCAAACATTCAGAACTGACATCACCCTTCTTAACAAACTGCTGTCTCTGTTGGAAATAGCTTCTAACCCAGTCTGATACAATACCTCTGATTCCATATCTTTCCAGTTTTCTAATCAATATTTCATGATTGATTGTGTCAAAAGCTTTCTTAATGTCAATAAATATTCCAAATGCATATTTCTTTTGTTCAATGGCATTTGTGATTTCTTCAGTTGCTTGTATTATTGCTAATTATGTTGTGCCGCTTGATCGAAAACCATATTGGTTATCAGAGAGTAATTTGTGCTTTTCAATGAATATATCCAATCTATTATTAAAGAGTTTTTCTAGTATTTTGGAAAATTGCAGAAGTAAAGACACAGGCTAGTAGTTGTTAAAATGATGCTCCTTCCCAGTTTTGTACAGTGGAATGACTTAGCTATTTTCATCTTGTTTGGGAATGAACCAGTTTGAAATGATAAATTACAGATGTATGTTAAAGGTTTTGAGATCCCTTCAATGACCTATTTTACTGTTGTCATAGTGTCATTATAATCAGTTGTTTTGTTTTTACATTTTTTTAACAATATCTAATATTTCTTTCTCCTCCACCGCTTTGAGAAACATTGAATTATAATTTTGTATCAATACATCCATGTTTTTTCCCCAACTGTCCCTGGATCAGAGATTTTTCCTGCAAGATCAGGTCCCACATTTACAAAAAAATTATTTAGATTGTCAGCCACATCATTTTTATTACAAATTACATTACCCTCATCAATAAAATACTCAGGAAATTGTAACTCTTTAGAACTATTTCTTATAATGCTGTTAGTATATCCCACATTCCCCTTATATTATGTTTGTTATTATCTAATAATGTCCTATAATAACCTTTTTTGCTATACCTTATGATATTTGTTAACTTATTTCTATATCATTTATATTTATTTTCTGCCTCTTTAGTTCTCAGTCTTATGAATTCTCTGTATAGCGCATTTTTCTTCTTGCAGGAGTTTTGAAAACATTTTGTGATCCATGGACAGTTGCCAAACTTCAGTTTTCTTGTGTATTCTTTAATTGGAGAGCATTTGTCATATAATTGCTTAAATGCCTTCAGAAATATTTCATATGCATTGTCCACATTGTTTTCTTGGTATACTGCTTCCCAGTTTTGTGCCAATAATTCATTCCTGAATGCGTTTATTGATTCCCCTGACCTCCGATATTCTTTTTTATTATTTTTCTTTCTATTGGTGTGGTTGTAATCATAGATGATAAAGACTGGTAGATGATCACTGATGTCATTAATTAGAACACCACTTATTGTTTTATCCTCAAGTTCATTAGTGTACAACCCCTGGCAAAAATGATGGAATCACCGGCCTCAGAGGATGTTCATTCAGTTGTTTAATTTTGTAGAAAAAAAGCAGATCACAGACATGACACAAAACTAAAGACATTTCAAATGGCAACTTTCTGGCTTTAAGAAACACTATAAGAAATCAAGAAAAAAAAGATTGTGGCAGTCAGTAATGGTTACTTTTTTAGACCAAGCAGAGGAAAAAAATATGGAATCACTCAATTCTGAGGAAAAAATTATGGAATCACCCTGTAAATTTTCATCCCCCAAATTAACACCTGCATCAAATCAGATCTGCTCATTGACATTGACCCTATGCCATGACAGTGACCCTATGTGTTTTTTTGCAAGGAATGTTTTTGCAGTTTTTGCTCTATGGCAAGATGCATTATCATCTTGAAAAATGATTTCATCATCCCCAAACATCCTTTCAATTGTCCAAAATATCAACATAAACTTGTGCATTTATTGATGATGTAATGACAGTCATCTCCCCAGTGCCTTTACCTGACATGCAGCCCCATATCATCAATGACTGTGGAAATTTACATGTTCTCTTCAGGCAGTCATCTTTATAAATCTCATTGGAAAGGCACCAAACAAAAGTTCCAGCATCATCACCTTGCCCAATGCAGATTCGAGATTCATCACTGAATATGACTTTCATCCAGTCATCCACAGTCCACGATTGCTTTTCCTTAGCCCATTGTAACCTTGTTTTTTTCTGTTTAGGTGTTAATGATGCCTTTCGTTTAGCTTTTCTGTATGTAAATCCCATTTCCTTTAGGCGGTTTCTTATAGTTCGGTCACAGACGTTGACTCCAGTTTCCTCCCATTCGTTCCTCATTTGTTTTGTTGTACATTTTTCGATTTTTGAGACATATTGCTTTAAGTTTTCTGTCTTGACGCTTTGATGTCTTCCTTGGTCTGCCAGTATGTTTGCCTTTAACAACCTTCCCATGTTGTTTGTATTTGGTCCAGAGTTTAGACACAGCTGACTGTGAACAACCAACATCTTTTGCAACATTGCGTGATGATTTACTCTCTTTTAAGAGTTTGATAATCCTCTCCTTTGTTTCAATTGACATCTCTCGTGTTGGAGCCATGATTCATGTCAGTCCACTTGGTGCAACAGCTCTCCAAGGTGTGATCACTCCTTTTTAGATGCAGACTAACGAGCAGATCTGATATGATGCAGGTGTTAGTTTTGGGGATGAAAATTTACAGGGTGATTCCATAATTTATTCCTCAGAATTGAGTGATTCCATATTTTTTTCCTCTGCTTGGTCTAAAAAAGTAACCGTTACTGACTGCCACAATCTTTTTTTCTTGATTTCTTATAGTGTTTCTTAAAGCCAGAAAGTTGCCATTTGAAATGACTTTAGTTTTGTGTCATGTCTGTGATCAGCTTTTTTTCTACAAAATTAAACAACTGAATGAACATCCTCCGAGGCCGGTGATTCCATCATTTTTGCCAGGGGTTGTATATGTTGTCAGTCAAGGTGGCACAATTGAAGGTGATTCTGGTTGGTCTGGTGATTTCTGGAAATAGACTCATACTATACATTGCACTGACAAAGTCATGTGTTGTACTATGCTTATATGGATTTAATATATCAATGTTGAAATTACCACATATGAAAACTACGTTGTTGCTTCGTTTTGCAAATGTACCCTCTATCCATTCCCTGAAAGTATCAATATTTGCACCTGGTGTCCTGTACAGTGGTCCCTCGTTTATCACGCGAGTTACGTTCTAAAAATAGCCTGCAATAGGTGAAATCCGCGAAGTAGCCAGCGTTAGTCTTTACAATTATTATAGATGTTTTTAGGCTGTAAAACCCCTCACTACACACTTTATACACTTTTCTCAAACAAGCATTAAAATTTTCTCACTTTTCTCTCCTGTGTAAACACTCTCAACGTTCAAACCTTAGTAGAAAAACAAGTCCAGTATTATAGAATGAAAACAAAGATCAGAACTGTTTTCAGGCCCAAACATTTGTTTGAGAAATAAAAATAGAACGTTTTCCTATAAATAATTATGATGGCTTTTAGAACTAACGAATTTAATTTTATCGATCAACCTGACACATAAGAAATTATTAATAGTGACTAATCAATATTTCACAGTTCCTCTGATCGTGCCACTTCGTCCTGGCGCTGCTCCGCTGTTGCGTTTTTTTCCACTGAAGGCGCAGGTGTCATTTTCCGAGTGAAGAACATAGTGATTGGTAATTGTTGGTGAGAGCTGTTGGTAATTTTTCTTCTGGGCGAGAAGATTCTTATAGACAGACATGCCACCTTCGATTATGTTTAAGAACTGTAATGAACGAAACATCAAAGCTGAAGTTCATTGGCCATTCTCACCATGGTTGCCAAGCGATCAAGTGTTAGTCCATCCTCCTCCTCCTCTTTATCAACACTTGCGTCCTCTTCATCCTCTTCTCCCTCATCCTCTCCTGGTGGCTTTGTCATCTCTGTCAGATCTTCATCAGTCAGCGGTTGTGAGTGGGTATCAATCAGGGCATTTATGTCATCAGGAGTCATATCATTAAAGCCATTAAAGCCGAGCTGTTTAGCCAGATTCACAGCTGCATCTAACGCAGAGTGATGGATCTCAACAGGAGAGCATCTGGTAGAGTTGTGCACTGCCTCTGGCCACAGTTTTTTCCAGCAGGCATTTAAAGTTTCAGTTTTCATCTCCTGAATGGCCCTTTGAATATTTTAGAGACATGATGCAATGGTGTATTCATGCCAGTAGGCCTTTAATGAGAAATCTTGATCCGAGTCTATAGCCTCAACAAGATGTTGCAGGGTGTTGTGCGCATAGAGAGCCTTGAAAGCGTGGATGATGCCTTGGTCCATGGGCTGAATGAGCGATGTCGTGTTTGTCAGCAGAAATTTGATTTGCACAACATCATACGACAAATCATCAGTATGGCCTCCGGCATTGTCTAAGAGCAGAAGCACTTTAAAGTCTAGTCCTTTTCCTCTCAAATAACACTTGACCTCCGGGATGAAACACTGAACTATTCCAGATTGAGCGCTTTTGTCATCCAAGCCTTTGCATTGTGCATCCAGTAAACGGGCAATGCGTTCTTATTTTTGTTTTTTAGGGCTCTTGGATTTTTTGACCTATAAATAACCCCTGGTTTTATCATAAAGCCCGTGGCATTTCCACACATAACCAGAGATGTGATCTTTTTGGGCCTTAAATCCTGGGGCTTTGGCTTCATCCTGCATTATAAAGGTGCAAGAGGGCATTTGTTTCCAAAATAAGCCTGTCTCATCCATATTAAAAACTTGTTCAGGCTGATATCCCCCTTCCTCGATGATTGCTTTAAATTTGTTGCGTGCATATGCCTCTGCCGCAGCGGTATCCGCAGAGGCGGCCTCTCCATGCAGAGAAACACTTTTAAGTCCAAAGTGTTTCTGAAATTTGTCAAACCAGCCCTTGCTGGCATTAAATGGGCTTGGTTCTGTGTGAAAAGCACTCGTTGATGGCCTGGGCTCAGCATCATCCTGCTCCTCACTGTCATGGATGTCATCGCTGTCAGCAAACGTTTCATAAAGCTTTTTAGCTTTTGCGCGGATAATGTTGGTATAATGTTCTTAGCGTAATGTTCTTTTTCCTGCAGTCACTGATCCACAAAGCTAAAGCAGACTCCATCCTTACAATGGTCTTGTTAAGTTACAACCCTTTTTGCATCATTGTTAAAACTTATTGCTGCTGTCCTCCTTATGTTATTTTCCTCCTTTTTTATGTAACGAACCGAAGATTCATTTATTCCGTAATGGCGCCCTACAGCTGCGTAACTTCTACCTTCCTTTAGCATGTCGAGAAGTGCAACTTTTTCAGCGATGGTCAGCATCTTCCTCTGCCTTTTGGGTGTGACCGCAGGTGCCTTTGACGGCGCAGAACGTTTCGTCGACAATGTGGGTTTTTGTTGGGGGAGAAAACTTGCAAACATACAGCACTTCAGAGTCACACTGCTAGAAATCGAAGATTTTTGTAAGTAAGCTGACCGCATTCTGTACTGTACAGGAGACACGGTAAAAAAAAAAAAAAAAAGACACGGCAAGGAGGAGACTGATTGACATTGTCAGGGTTAGGGTTAGGGTTAGGGTTAGCCAATCAGGATGCAGAACACAATGCGCTGTAAAAAAAAACAAAAAAAACATGCAAAATTGCACTAAAAAAAATCCACGAAACTCCGAGGCCGCGAAAGGTGAACCGCGTTATAGCGAGGGACCACTGTATATGCAGCTAACAATAATATTATTTTTCTTTTCTTCACATATTTCAATAGTTATACATTGTAGTAAGTTATCAACCACAGTTGTCATACTTTCAATCAATTAATTCGTATCCTTCCAGCTCAAAGTCCATTCCTTTTTCTGTATTGATCCAGGTTTCTGATACTGCAATTAGACTAAATGGCTGTGAAAAAGTTTGTAACTATTCCTTAATGTTATTGAAGTTGGTGTCGAGGCTTCTGCTGTTGAAATGGATAATTGATAATCGATCCTTTGATGTAATGTTCCCATTGACTTGTTCATCACTGTAGTAGGTGCAATTGTTGTTACTGCCGTAGAAAAAATTATTATTTGGGTCAATATTCTGTTCCAAATCCTGTGCATTGTGTTCTGTTATGTGGGCCGCTGAAGAGGAGGTACTGCTGGCCCACCACCCCCAGAGGGCGCCCTGCTTGGAGTGTGGGCTCCAAGCACGAGAGGGCACCAGACCCAGAAGAAGTGACAGCTGTCATTCATCGCACCAGCTGTCACTCATTCTACACCACTATATAAGCCGGACTGCAACTCCACCTCCCCGCCGAGAAATCGACTACCGAAGAAGTAATTTCTCTGCTGAATTTAAACTGAGTGATAACCTGAACTTCTTTTGCAGCCGTTATCCTGTGGTGTTCATCATTATCTGTGGGATTGGCATTTGGTGTGACAGCGACGGCTTCGCCTCACACCCCAAACCAGATAAGTGGATTAAACAGGAGCTGCACGAGTGTGTGACTGGAGGTGGAGGTGCTCCCTCCTAACTGTGTGCAGACTGTAGATTGCTGAGTGTGCGGACTCACACTCATTCATCTTGTCTTTGCTTTCTGCCAGCAGTACGAGGGTCGACAGCCGAAGACGGAGGCCACCTGGGGACTCGGGACTTGGCGACTCCGGTGTTCTTCAGACCGTTGGTGGTGGAAGCCGTGTGGGACGCGGCTTCTCTCTCGTCGGGGGTCTTCTATCTTCGAGCCTGCCCACACGTCACCTGGTGTTAATTGACTTTGCAAATTTTGTGTATTTAGTTGTGTGTTGTCACAACATTAAATTGTTACTTTTTGGCTTATTCATTGTCCGTTCATTTGCGCCCCCTGTTGTGGGTCCGTGCTACGACACCTTCCCAACAGGATTTCTCGGCCATTCGTCATGGATTCCGAGGGGCGTCAACCCGAGCTTGAACGGCCAATGGAAGAGCCAGGAGCGCAGGCGTCAGCGGGAGGCGTGTTGAGTGAGCTGCAGCAGATCTTAACCGCCTTCACGGCTCAGCTAGATTTAGTGACCGAGCAGAATGTTCTCCTTAACCGGAGGGTGGAGGCTCTCACCGCCAGGGTGGAAGCGCGCGATCAGGGCGCTGCTGCAGCCACTCCTCTTGCTGGTCCTGGGCCCGTAACAGACGTTCCACTGGTCGTTCAACGACCCCCCCACCGTCCCCTGAAGCATACATAAGCCCTCCGGAACCATACGGGGGCTGTGTTGAGACGTGCGCAGACTTCCTCATGCAGTGTTCGCTCGTCTTTTCACAGCATCCTGTCATGTACGAGTCAGACGCCAGCCGGGTGGCTTATGTTATTAGTCTGCTTCGAGGAGAGGCACGCGCCTGGGCTACGGCACTTTGGGAGCAGAATTCACGGCTCCTAACATCTTATGCTGGGTTTATACGGGAGTTCAAACAAGTGTTTGACCATCCCAACAGAGGCGAGACCGCTTCGAGCGTGCTGCTGTCAATGAGACAGGGGCGTTGCAGCGCAGCCGAGTATGCAGTCGACTTCCGCATCGCGGCAGCGAGGTCCGGCTGGAATAACGTTGCGCTCCGCACCGCCTTCGTAAATGGACTGTCTCCGGTCCTGAAGGAGCACCTGCTGGCTAAGGAGGAACTGCGGGATTTTGACGGGCTTGTCGATTTGGTTATACGCTTAGACAACCGTTTAAATGAGCATCGTCGGGAGCAGGCCGGGGGGCGTGACCGGGCACGAGCCATCCCTCCCCCTTCCGGTTCCGAAAAGGTGACGTCGTCCCCACGCTTCACTGCCAGAGAGCTCCGTGTGGCTACAGCTCCCCTTGCTGAGGAGGCTATGGACACGAGCAGGGCCAAAGTAAAAACAAACATCAGACAAAGGAGGCTGGCCCGCGGGGAGTGTTTTGTCTGCGGCTCTTGTGAGCATATGCAGAAGGACTGCCCCAAAACGGTCAAACTACAACGCCCGTCCTTAGAAACTGGGCTAAGGATGGGTCATAACACGCACGCGGGGAAATCCCGCAAATCTGCACGAATCTCAGTGACGATCCTTTGTGGGGATCTAACCCTTCACGCCCCAGCACTGGTAGACACAGGGTCGGAAGGGAATCTGCTGGATAGCAGATGGGCAAAGGAAGTAGGGCTCCCCCTGGTGGCTCTGCCGGCACCATTGCAGGTGTGAGCACTAGATGGCACCCTGCTTCCATTAATCACACATCAGACACAGCCAGTGACCTTGGTTGTGTCTGGAAATCACAGGGAGGAGATAGTGTTCCATGTAACACCTTCTACCTCCCGAGTGATTTTGCGATTTCCATGGATGGTGAAGCACAATCCCCGGATACACTGGCCGTCCGGGGTTGTGACGCAGTGGAGCGAAACCTGCCACCGGGAGTGTTTAGGATCCTCGGTTCCTCCCGGCACGACGGCTAATGAGGAGGTTAAAGTCCCCCCCAATCTATCGGCGGTGCCAAAGGAGTACCACGATCTTGCTGAAGTCTTCAGCAAAGATCTGGCGCTCACTCCTTGAATTGCTGGCTGTCTGAGTGGTGTCCAAAAAATGAGGTGGGCTTCATAGATAATTGGCAAAGCTTCTGGGGAAAACCTGGTCTTGTTAGGAAAGACGGCATCCATCCCACTTTGGATGGAGCAGCTCTCATTTCTAGAAATCTGGCCAATTTTCTTAAATCCTCCAAACCGTGACTATCCAGGGTTGGGACCAGGAAGCAGAGTTGTAGTCTTACACACCTCTCTGCAGCTTCTCTCCCCCTGCCATCCCCTCATTACCCCATCCCCGTAGAGACGGTGCCTGCTCCCAGACTACCAATAACCAGCAAAAATCTATTTAAGCATAAAAATTCAAAAAGAAAAAATAATATAGCACCTTCAACTGCACCACAGACTAAAACAGTTAAATGTGGTCTATTAAACATTAGGTCTCTCTCTTCTAAGTCCCTGTTAGTAAATGATATAATAATTGATCAACATATTGATTTATTCTGCCTTACAGAAACCTGGTTACAGCAGGATGAATATGTTAGTTTAAATGAGTCAACACCCCCGAGTCACACTAACTGTCAGAATGCTCGTAGCACGGGCTGGGGCGGAGGATTAGCAGCAATCTTCCATTCCAGCTTATTAATTAATCAAAAACCCAGACAGAGCTTTAATTCATTTGAAAGCTTGACTCTTAGTCTTGTCCATCCAAATTGGAAGTCCCAAAAACCAGTTTTATTTGTTATTATCTATCGTCCACCTGGTCGTGACTGTGAGTTTCTCTGTGAATTTTCAGACCTTTTGTCTGACTTAGTGCTTAGCTCAGATAAGATAATTATAGTGGGCGATTTTAACATCCACACAGATGCTGAGAATGACAGCCTCAACACTGCATTTAATCTATTATTAGACTCTATTGGCTTTGCTCAAAAAGTAAATGAGTCCACCCACCACTTTAATCATATCTTAGATCTTGTTCTGACTTATGGTATGGAAATAGAAGACTTAACAGTATTCCCTGAAAACTCCCTTCTGTCTGATCATTTCTTAATAACATTTACATTTACTCTGATGGACTACCCAGCAGTGGGGAATAAGTTTCATTACACTAGAAGTCTTTCAGAAAGCGCTGTAACTAGGTTTAAGGATATGATTCCTTCTTTATGTTCTCTAATGCCATATACCAACACAGTGCAGAGTAGCTACCTAAACTCTGTAAGTGAGATACAGTATCTCGTCAATAGTTTTACATCCTCATTGAAGACAACTTTGGATGCTGTAGCTCCTCTAAAAAAGAGAGCTTTAAATCAGAAGTGCCTGACTCCGTGGTATAACTCACAAACTCGTAGCTTAAAGCAGATAACCCGTAAGTTGGAGAGGAAATGGCATCTCACTAATTTAGAAGATCTTCACTTAGCCTGGAAAAAGAGTCTGTTGCTCTATAAAAAAAAAGCCCTCCGTAAAGCTAGGACATCTTTCTACTCATCACTAATTGAAGAAAATAAGAACAACCCCAGGTTTCTTTTCAGCACTGTAGCCAGGCTGACAAAGAGTCAGAGCTCTATTGAGCTGAGTATTCCATTAACTTTAACTAGTAATGACTTCATGACTTTCTTTGCTAACAAAATTTTAACTATTAGAGAAAAAATTACTCATAACCATCCCAAAGATGTATCGTTATCTTTGGCTGCTTTCAGTGATGCCGGTATTTGGTTAGACTCTTTCTCTCTGATTGTTCTGTCTGAGTTATTTTCATTAGTTAATTCATCCAAACCATCAACATGTTTATTAGACCCCATTCCTACCAGGCTGCTCAAGGAAGCCCTACCATTATTTAATGCTTCGATCTTAAATATGATCAATCTATCTTTGTTAGTTGGCCATGTACCACAGGCTTTTAAGGTGGCAGTAATTAAACCATTACTTAAAAAGCCATCACTTGACCCAGCTATCTTAGCTAATTATAGGCCAATCTCCAACCTTCCTTTTCTCTCAAAAATTCTTGAAAGGGTAGTTGTAAAACAGCTAACTGATCATCTGCAGAGGAATGGTCTATTTGAAGAGTTTCAGTCAGGTTTTAGAATTCATCATAGTACAGAAACAGCATTAGTGAAGGTTACAAATGATCTTCTTATGGCCTCGGACAGTGGACTCATCTCTATGCTTGTTCTGTTAGACCTCAGTGCTGCTTTTGATACTGTTGACCATAAAATTTTGTTACAGAGATTAGAGCATGCCATAGGTATTAAAGGCACTGCGCTGCGGTGGTTTGAATCATATTTGTCTAATAGATTACAATTTGTTCATGTAAATGGGGAATCTTCTTCACAGACTAAAGTTAATTATGGAGTTCCACAAGGTTCTGTGCTAGGACCAATTTTATTCACTTTATACATGCTTCCCTTAGGCAGTATTATTAGACGGTATTGCTTAAATTTTCATTGTTACGCAGATGATACCCAGCTTTATCTATCCATGAAGCCAGAGGACACACACCAATTAGCTAAACTGCAGGATTGTCTTACAGACATAAAGACATGGATGACCTCTAATTTCCTGCTTTTAAACTCAGATAAAACTGAAGTTATTGTACTTGGCCCCACAAATCTTAGAAACATGGTGTCTAACCAGATCCTTACTGTGGATGGCATTACCCTGACCTCTAGTAATACTGTGAGAAATCTTGGAGTCATTTTTGATCAGGATATGTCATTCAAAGCGCATATTAAACAAATATGTAGGACTGCTTTTTTGCATTTACGCAATATCTCTAAAGTCAGAAAGGTCTTGTCTCAGAGTGATGCTGAAAAACTAATTCATGCATTTATTTCCTCTAGGCTGGACTATTGTAATTCATTATTATCAGGTTGTCCTAAAAGTTCCCTAAAAAGTCTTCAGTTAATTCAAAATGCTGCAGCTAGAGTACTGACGGGGACTAGAAGGAGAGAGCATATCTCACCCATATTGGCCTCTCTTCATTGGCTTCCTGTTAATTCTAGAATAGAATTTAAAATTCTTCTTCTTACTTATAAGGTTTTGAATAATCAGGTCCCATCTTATCTTAGGGACCTCGTAGTACCATATCACCCCAATAGAGCGCTTCGCTCTCAGACTGCAGGCTTACTTGTAGTTCCTAGGGTTTGTAAGAGTAGAATGGGAGGCAGAGCCTTCAGCTTTCAGGCTCCTCTCCTGTGGAACCAGCTCCCAATTCAGATCAGGGAGACAGACACCCTCTCTACTTTTAAGATTAGGCTTAAAACTTTCCTTTTTGCTAAAGCTTATAGTTAGGGCTGGATCAGGTGACCCTGAACCATCCCTTAGTTATGCTGCTATAGACGTAGACTGCTGGGGGGTTCCCATGATGCACTGTTTCTTTCTCTTTTTGCTCTGTATGCACCACTCTGCATTTAATCATTAGTGATCGATCTCTGCTCCCCTCCACAGCATGTCTTTTTCCTGGTTCTCTCCCTCAGCCCCAACCAGTCCCAGCAGAAGACTGCCCCTCCCTGAGCCTGGTTCTGCTGGAGGTTTCTTCCTGTTAAAAGGGAGTTTTTCCTTCCCACTGTAGCCAAGTGCTTGCTCATAGGGGGTCGTTTTGACCGTTGGGGTTTTACATAATTATTGTATGGCCTTGCCTTACAATATAAAGCGCCTTGGGGCAACTGTTTGTTGTGATTTGGCGCTATATAAAAAAAATTGATTGATTGATTGATTGACTCTTCCCCCGCACCGACCGTACGATTGTGCCATCGATTTGGTCCCGGGCGCTGAGTACCCGTCCAGTAGGTTGTACAACCTCTCACGTCCGGAACGCGAATCAATGGAGACCTACATCCGGGACTCTTTAGCTGCCGGGCTGATCCGGATCTCCACCTCCCCGATGGGTGCTGGTTTCTTTTTTGTGGGCAAAAAGGACGGCGGACTCTGTCCATGCATTGATTACAGAGGGCTGAACAAGATCACGGTTCGCAACCGATACCCATTACCTCTGTTGGATTCAGTGTTCACGCCCCTGCATGGAGCCCAAATTTTCACAAAATTGGATCTTAGAAACGCGTACCACCTGGTTCGGATCCGGAAGGGAGACGAGTGGAAGACGGCATTTAACACCCCGTTAGGTCACTTTGAGTACCTGGTCATGCCGTTCGGCCTCACTAACACCCCCGCGACGTTCCAAGCTTTGGTAAATGACGTCTTGCGGGACTTCCTGCATTGGTTCGTCTTCGTATATCTGGACGATATACTCATCTTTTCCCCGGACCCTGAGACCCATGTCCAGCATGTACGACAGGACCTACAGCGGTTGTTGGAGAACCGGCTGTTTGTGAAGGGCGAGAAGTGCGAGTTCCACCGCACTTCTTTGTCCTTCTTGGGGTTCATCATCTCCTCCAACTCCGTTGCCCCTGATCCAAGGTTGCGGCGGTGAGAGATTGGCCCCAACCAACAAGCCGCAGGAAACTGCAGCAGTTCCTCGGCTTTGCAAATTTCTACAGGAGGTTCATTAAAGGCTACAGTCAGGTAGTTAGCCCCCTGACTGCCCTGACCTCCACCAAGGTCCCCTTCACCTGGTCAGACCGGTGCGAAGCCGCGTTCAAGGAGTTGAAACGCCGGTTCTCGACTGCACCAGTTCTGGTGCATCCTGATCCTGATCGCCAGTACATAGTGGAAGTGGACGCCTCTGACTCAGGGATAGGAGCCGTGCTGTCCCAGAGCGTGGAGGCTGATAAGGTTCTCCATCCTTGTGCCTATTTTTCCCGCAGGTTGACCCCAGCTGAACGGAACTATGACGTCGGCAATCGGGAGCTCCTCGCGGTGAAGGAGGCTCTTGAAGAGTGGAGACGCCTACTGGAGGGGGCGTCGTTGCCTTTCACGGTTTTCACGGACCATCGGAACCTGGAGTACATCCGCACCGCCAAGCAGCTGAACCCCAGGCAAGCCCGCTGGTCTCTGTTCTTCGGGCGCTTTGACTTCCGGATCACGTACCGCCCCGGGACCAAGATCGGATGCGTTGTCCCGGGTGCACAAAGAGGAAGCCAAGTCAGGGCTGTCGAACCCCACCGAGACCATCATCCCCGAGTCCACTGTCGTGGCCTCCCTTACCTGGGACGTGGAGAAGACCGTCCGGGAGGCCCTGGTAAGGAGCCCAGACCTGGGGACCGGCCCCAAGAACAGACTGTACGTCCCACCAGAGGCCAGAGCTGCCGTATTGGACTTCTGTCATGGATCCAAGCTCTCCTGTCATCCGGGAGTGCGTAGGACCGTGGCAGTGGTCCAGCAGCGCTTCTGGTGGGCGTCCCTGGAAACCGATGTTCGGGACTACGTCCAGGCCTGTACCATCTGCGCCAGGGGCAAGGCAGACCATCGGAGGACCTCGGGACTCCTCCAACCCCTGTCGGTGCCTCACCGCCCCTGGTCTCACTTCGGCCTGGACTTCATCACGGGCCTCCCGCCGTCCCAGGGCAACACCATCATCCTCACGATAGTGGACCGGTTCTCCAAGGCGGCCCACTTCGTGGCCCTCCCGAAGCTCCCGACGACCCAGGAGACGGCAGACCTCCTGGTCCACCACGTCATGCGGCTGCATGGGATACCATCGGACATCGTATCAGATCGTGGTCCCCAGTTCTCTTCGCAAGTTTGGAGGAGCTTCTGTAAGGAGCTGGGGGCCACCGTGAGCCTCTCGTCCGGGTACCACCCCCAGACAAACGGCCAGGCAGAGCGGGCTAACCAGGAGTTGGAGCAGGCCCTTTGCTGCGTCACCTCCGCGCGCCCGGCGGACTGGAGTCACCATCTGGCCTGGATCGAGTATGCCCATAACAGCCAAGTCTCGTCTGCTACCGGCCTCTCCCCTTTTGAGGCATGTTTGGGGTACCAGCCCCCATTGTTCCCGCTGGTGGAGGCAGAGGTCGGTGTGCCCTCGCTCCAGGCCCACCTCAGGAGGTGCCGCCGGGTGTGGCGGACCGCCCGCTCTGCCCTGTTGCCCATGTGTCCCGCATCAAGCCACACCACACCTCGCCCCTCTGTGCACCTGGACCTACGCCGCCTCCTGCCCGGCTCATCGACGGGGAGCCTGCTTGGACAGTCCGCAGGCTCCTGGACGTCCGTCGTAAGGGCCGGGGTTTCCAATATCTGGTGGACTGGGAGGGGTATGGACCTGAAGAACGCTCCTGGGTGAAGAGGAGCTTCATCCTGGACCCGGCCCTCCTGGCCAATTTCTACAAAAGACACCCGGACAAGCCAGGTCGGGCGCCAGGAGGCGCCCGTTGAGGCGGGGAGTCCTGTTATGTGGGCCGCTGAAGAGGAGGTACTGCTGGCCCACCACCACCAGAGGGCGCTCTGCTTGGAGTGCGGACTCCAAGCACGAGAGGGCGCCAGACCCAGAAGAAGTGACAGCTGTCACTCATCGCACCAGCTGTCACTCATTCTACACCACTATATAAGCCGGACTGCAACTCCACCTCCCCGCCGAGAAATCGACTACCGAAGAGGTAATTTCTCTGCTGAATTTAAACTGAGTGATAACCTGAACTTCTTTTGCAGCCGTTATCCTGTGGTGTTCGTCATTATCTGTGGGTTTGGCGTTTGGTGTGACAGCGACGGCTTCGCCTCACACCCCAAACCAGATAAGTGGATTAAACAGGAGCTGCACGAGTGTGTGACTGGAGGTGGAGGTGCTCCCTCCTAACTGTGTGCAGACTGTGGATTGCTGAGTGTGCGGACTCACACTCATTCATCTTGTCTTTCTGCCAGCAGTACCAGGGTCGACAGCCAAAGACGGAGGCCACCTGGGGACTCGGGACTTGGCGGCTCCGGTGTTCTTCAGACCGTTGGTGGTGGAAGCCGTGTGGGACGCGGCTTCTCTCTCGTCGGGGGTCTTCTATCTTCGAGCCTGCCCACACGTCACCTGGTGTTAATTGACTTTGCAAATTTTGTGTATTTAGTTGTGTGTTGTCACAACATTAAATTGTTACTTTTTGGCTTATTCATTGTCCGTTCATTTGCGCCCCCTGAGGTGGGTCCGTGCTACGACACCTTCCCAACAGTGTTCAGTGAATTCAAAAGTTCTCAGTTCCAGCAGATGATGATCATTTATAGTTAAGTGCTTAATATTGTTTTCAGATGAAGATGAATGAGATCCTCTGGTGTGTCATGGTTGTTATCTAATGGTCCAGTTCATGTTGATCACTGGTATTTTTCCAGCTCCTCCATCCTCCTGATGACCAGCACTTTGTCTTGTGGCCCGTTCAGTTTTATGAATACTTTACAGTTGCTTGTCCATGTGTTCATTATTTTTCTCTGCTTCCTCAGGTAGCGTGCTTTTCTGGCTGTGTCAGTGTTGTATTTCGTTAGATGGTCATTCATGAAAACATTTGTTCCCTTTAAATTTCTCCCCTGTTTCAGAAGCGCCAACTTGTGTTTTCTGTTAACGAATCTTATGATGATAGTTGGCTTGTCGGTGGCACTTTTCCTGGGCAGCAGGTGACCCGCCTCAATGTTGTTGCAGTCCAGTTGGATCCCTATGGACTCCAGAAAAGCAGCAACTTGCTCCTCCGTGGATTGGACGTCCAGCTTGTCAGGCTCAGCAGTGCTGCTCACTGCCCAAGCATACGTGCGGGGTTTTATCCGGAGTCCTGTGATGATCACGTCAGTTATCCAGGTGTACTGCTCCGGCTCTGCAACCCTGCTCTCCAAAAAGACGATCCACTTCTCTTTCTCTGCATTCTGGATGCGGAGCAATTTCACCTCCTCGACCAACTCCAGGATACCTTCCTGCTGCAGCTTGACAGCAGAAATTTCCTCTGCAAAAAAGTCAAGCAACCTTTTAATGTTCTCGACTTCCTCAGCTGTGGGGCTTTCTTTAGTCCCATGGAGCCAGATGTTATTGACAGTCAGCTAAAGATGTTAGCATGAGCTAACCCTTTCCTCCCATCACTGACATTTCCACAAAGCCGTGCTGCTTTCGAACTTACTTCATCAAAGTGTCTCCACTGTACAGTCCCATCAGAAAAAAACAGCAAAAGAGCATATTACAATGTTTATGTGATATTCCGGCACCATTGTCCAGCAACAAACTTTCCTAACAGGAAACAGGAAGTCAGGAAAAAGAAGGCCAACTCTGTTGCTGTGGAAAAGGTGGACATACATCCTATGAATGCTGTTTTAAGAGTGCACAATGCCGCTCATTTAAATATGACCACGATCAGTGTGCTTGTTACAACAGACAGACAGAAAGGATGCAAACTCCACTGGGCAAGAAGGGCATGACCAGGCTGAAAAGTAATCATCTGAAACCAGAGACCAAAAGCCCGCCAGAGAAGCAGCAGGAGCATGAAAGGAGAAGTCTTCTGAGAAGAGGTGGTGACTGCAGAAAGGAGTGGTTTCACCACAAAAGGCCACACCCAGCAGAAGGCATGGCTGCAGACCATGCAACGCCATGGCATAAGCAACTGCACAATGGCACTGGCACAGGGTGCCACAGTGACAATTGAAGTCATCCAATGCACCAAAAGCCAAGGGTAGAATGAATTCAGATTCAAAGGGTAAAACCAAAGAAGGTAGCTTAAAAGGTCAGAAACTCAAGATGGAGTTGGACACTGGTGCTTCAGTATCAGTTATTTCTGAAAAACTGTATAACCGCAGATTTTCAAGGTTTGAACTTGTACCATCTAACTGTGAGTTGAAAACATATAATGGTCGGCCAAGAGGGTTCTGCACCATTTGCTCCTCTTGTACAACCTCAATTCCAATGAAGTTGGGACGTTGTGTAAAATGTAAATAAAATCAGAATACAATGATTTGCAAATGCTCTTCAACCTATATTCAATTGAATACACCACAAAAACAAGATATTTAATGTTCAAACTGATAAACTTTATTGTTTTTGTGCAAATATTTACTCATTCTGAAATGGATGCCTGCAACATGTTTCAAAAAAGTTGGGACAGTGGCAACAAAAGACTGGAAAAGTTGATAAATGCTAAAAGAACACCTGTTTGGAACATTCCACAGGTGAACAGGTTAATTGGAAACAGGTGAGTGTCATGATTGGGTATTAAAGGAGCATCCCCAAAAGGCTCAACCGTTTACCATCAAAAATGGGGTGAGGATCACCACTTTGTGAACAAGTGCGTGAAAAAATTGTCCAACAGTTTAAGAACAATGTTTCTCAACGTTCAGTTGCAAGGAATTTAGGGATTCCATCATCTACAGTCCATAATATAATCAGAAGATTCAGAGAATCTGGAGAACTTTCTACACGTAAGTGGCAAAGCTGAAAACCAAAACTGAATGCCCATGACCTTTGATCCCTCATGCTGCACTGCATTAAAAACCGACATCATTGTGTAAAGGCTCTTACCACGTGGGCTCAGGAACACTTCAGAAAACCATTGTCAGTTAACACAGTTTGTCACTACATCTACAAGTGCAAGTTAAAACTCTACCATGCAAAGTGAAAGCCAAACATCAACAACATCCAGAAACGCAGCCCCCTTCTCTGGGCCCGAGCTCATTTGAAATGGACAGACGCAAAGTGGAAAAGTGTGCTGTGGTCTGATGAGTCCACATTTCACATTCTTTTTGGAAATCATGGACGTTGTGTCCTCGAGACAAAAGAGGAAAAAGACCATCCAGATTGTTACCAGCGCAAAGTTCAAAAGCCAGCATCTGTGACTGTATGGGGGTGTGTTAGTGCCCATGGCATAGACAACTTACACATCTGTGATGGTATGGGGGTGTGTTAGTGCCCATGGCATGGACAACTTACACACAGACATTAACTCTTTTAAAACTGATTGGCCACTTGAATTTTCAATAGGCAGCCAGTTAGTGGTCAATTGAAGAATTACACAGGGGTCAAAATCAGGGGTGGGCAACTTGTTCCAGAAAGGGCCAAGAGGGAGCAGGTTTTCTTTGCAGCCACTGACTCCACCAGGTGATTTCACAGTGAAATCACCTGGTGGAGTCAGTGGCTGCAAAGAAAACCTGCTCCCTCTTGGCCCTTTCTGGAACAAGTTGCCCACCCCTGGCCTAAATTAAAAGATGCTCCAATCATATAGAAAACTACACCACATTATTTGCCTGATCATAAAGATTCCAAAAAAGGTATAGTTTGGACAATCTGTGACTGAATGTTATGGAGTTATGAGGTAAAAGCAGCAAGAATGGTGACAAAGGTCAGTTTCAGTTTGTACAGGGGTCAAAAGTTAAAGTTGCTCCATTAATTTTGCTCCAGCTGTATTTGTGCTGAATTTGATGCTTGTATCACCATTTGAAGGATTGTTTCAGTTATCTGCTGCACTAATAAGCCAACAGAGCATGAACCAGCTGCTGTCTGTTAGCTTAAACATGTGTATATAAGGCAACCCGAATTAAAGGAGAAATGCTGCTTTTAACAACCTGGACCTCATTTCTGGCATGAAATACGGCCGTCTACTCACCAATATAAGTTTGGTGTGATTAGAAGTCCATAGTTCAAACGACATGTTCAGTTCAAATCTGGGGCAAACATTTTTCTTCTTCTACTAAGGTGGATTAGAACTTTTTGTGGTACACAGCACCAACTACTTGACAGGAAGAACCTAGCAATCAATGTGACTCACTGATTTGAAAATGCAGCTCTTTCAACCAGACGTGTGGTGCTGTGACATGTCAATCATCTGTGTCCAATCAGATTTCAGGGGAGTCCAGTGAAATCCCGGCCTCCATTCTAGCTCCACCCATGCCAGGAAGTGTTTGACATTTGAACATTTCCTGTTTCACTGTGACTGATAAATTGGCACTTCCTGTTTGAGTGTGAGCTTGCCACTGAGTTCCCACGAGATTTCATGGGATCTCGTCTGTCAATCCAGGAAGTGTTTGACATTTGAACATTTCCTGTTTTACTGTGGATTTAAAAATTGGTACTTCCTGTTTAGGATGCCCTGTACCATGAGTGAGCTTCACGCCGCTGCGCAATGCTTCACTCATATTATCCATCCATTTTATATACCTGTTTACTCCAATTAAGAGTCACGGTGGGGGTTGGCATGTATGGCCAGAAGACTTTGTCCAGTCATGTGTTTTCATGAAAACAAATAACTCAGTATCTCATTTTCAAATGATTTCCATCTTGTTGGCAGTCTGCAGATTCCATGTACCTAAAAAAAAAAAAAAGACTGGGTTATAAGACTGGGTTATTGTTTGTTTGTTTCTGTATTCAGGTCAAAACATAATTTTGCATAAAAACCAGTCCAGAGCTTGCCTCTCACCAGAGCTCCATCCTGGACCTGTTTGGACCCCTAAAGTCTGTCGCAGACCCCCCGCCAACTTTCAGCATTGTCATTCTCATGCCTGTAATTATCATGCATTTGGAGAATTTGAAATCAGAATTAATAAAATACTAGTGTTTCTGTATTTTTAATTAAAATATTAAAACTGCTACGTACAGATCATCCAGAAAGTATTCACAGCCCTTCACTTTTTTCACATTTTGTTATGTTACAGCTTTATTCCAAAATAGATTAAATTATTTTTTTCCTCAAAATTCTACACACAATACCCAATAATGACAAAGTGAAAAAAGTTTTTTTTTTAGATTTCTTTCAAATTTTTGAAAAAACAAACAAACAACAGCAACAACAAAAAAAGAAATCACATGTATTTGCAGTCTTTGCCATGAAGCTTAAAATTTAGGTGCCTCCCGTTTCCACTGATCCTCCTTAAGATGTTTCTACAGCTTAATTGGAGTCCACCTGGGGTAAATTCAGTTGATTGGACACAATTTAGAAAGAAACACACCTGTCTACATATAAGGTCCCACAGCTGACAGTCAGAGCACAAACCAAGCATGAAGTCAAAGGAATTGTCTGTAGACCTCAGAGACAGGATTGTCTGGAGGCACAAATCTGGTGAAGGGCACAGAAACATTTCTACTGCTTTGAAGGTCCCAATGAGCACAGTGGCCTCCATCATCTGTAAATGGAAGAAGTTCAGATCCATCAGGACTCTTCCTAGAGCTGGCCGCCCGTCTAAACTGAGCAATCGGGAGAGAAGGGCCTTAGTCAGGGAGGTGACCAAGAACCTGATGGTTACTCTGTCAGAGCTCCAGCATTCCTCTGTGGAGAGAGGAGAACCTTCCAGAAGGACAACCATCTCTGCAGCAATCCACCAATCAGGCCTGTATGGTAGAGTGACCAGACGGAAGCCACTCCTTAGTGAAAGGCACATGGCAGCCCACCTGGAGTTTGACAAAAGGCACCTGAAGGACTCTCAGACCAGGAGAAACAAAATTCTCTGGTCTGATGAGACAAAGATTGAACTCTTTGGCATTATTTTTTTGAAGAAACCAGGCACCATCCCTACAGTGAGGCATGGTGGTGGAAACATCATGCTGTTGAGATGTTTTCAGCAGCAGGAACTGGGAGACTAGTCAGGATTGAGGGAAAGATGAATGCAGCAACGTACAGAGACATCCTGGATGAAAACCTGCTCCAGAGTGCTCTTGACCTCAGACTGGGGTGACGGTTCATCTTTCATAGGACAATGACCCTAAGCACACAGCCACGATATCAAAGGTGTGGTTTCAGGACAACTCTGTGAATGTCCTTGAGTGGTCCAGTCAGAGCCCAGACCTGGCACCGGCGCTCCCCATCCAACCTGATGGAGCTTGAGAGGTGCTGTAAAGAGGAATGGGCTAAACTTCTCAAAAGATAGGTGCAACAAGCTTTTGGCATCATATTCAAGAAGACTTGAGGCTGGAATTGCTGCCAAAGGTGCATCAACAAAGTATTGAGCAAAGACTGTGAATACTTATGGACATGTGATTTCTTATTTTTTTTTATTTTTTAATAAATTTGCAAAAAATTAAGAAACAACTTTTTATGTTGTTATTATGGGGTGTTGTGAGTAGAATTTTGTGGGGAATTTTTTCTTCTCCATTTTGGAATAAGGCTGTAACATAATAAAATGTGAAAAAGTGAAGCTCTGTGAATACTTTGCAGATGCTCTGTAAAGCTGATGCTCTTAAAGTTCAGATCAATGGACTCAGGATATGTGCTGTTCCTGAGGGAATGCATTTAAAAATTCAATGAGCTCAGTCCTTCTCTGCGCCTTGCATCTGTTACGTGTGTGATGTGGAGGAGAGAGAGACGGCCGACTACATTTGAGCATTTTATCTTCCATGCAAACTACTCTTTTTCAGAGGCACCACACTGTGTCTGATTTGGACAGTCTCTGTAGTTGCACTATAAAAGTGTTGTACTGCCTCCTGCTTTACCCCAAAGCTTTGAAAGAGTGTCCGCTGAGCTTTACTGATGATGTTTAATATTTGAAAACATCACAGTTCTTGAATGTTCAATTATTTATGACCAGTGAGGAGATGACCATCTGATGACCATCTGATTCCATCAGCAATCAATAATCATTTCCTTATTTATCATCATTTAACAGCAGGTTATTGGCCACACGCCACTCCACAAGGGCCCCACCTCAGCTTGAAAAGCATATGAAGAGTAAAACCTTCCACAGTCTTCAGAGGTATTTCAGCTCAAACACGTTTTAACCATTTTTATTTTCTGTCTTGTCCAGAATTGACCACTATCAGCAGAGACTGCAGGCTCTCCACTTCAAAAAGACGTTTGCTGAAAGAGTTGCTGACATCAAACCTAAAATCGAAGGTATGACCTCCAGTGTTTATTATTCCATCAGCCGTAAGATCAGTGTGCACATGGTAATGTGGAAATGTGCTGGATTTTCACCAAATTTGAACTGGACATCCAAATGAGTGCACCTTGGACAAGTTCCAAATAGAGTGACCAGGTTTACCCAGATCCCCTGAGTCTCAGGGGATCTGGGTAATTGGGGGAATTGGGGGAACTCGGGGCCTGAGTTCTCCCAATTCATGGAACAGCAAATTGATCATTGTAATTTATTATCCCCCAGAAGCCGTAAAGTTATTTATTTTTTTTATCAGTATCAGCAGGTTTTTTATTTCCATAACATAAGCAATCATCCACAAAACACATCAACATTTCATTTAGAAACCCTGCAGTTCAAAAGTTGGGAAGCATAACTGCCAGTATTCTTTTAATGTATCTAAAGATGCAGCAGTTCTTCAGATGCGTCTTTTCAGAGACTATGTGGTTGACATGAACTGTGGAAAGTGTGGAGTTTTCAGTCCAGTTGCCATCCTGATGTCTTCTCTTTGGGAGACAACCTTTTAGGACATGGAAACAAAGCATCTTTTACAGGTTGAAGATGCTGTGTTTCTATCTGATACTTCCAGCTCTGTCAGTTCCTTTGTTGCTGTCCTGAACTTCTGTTGGAGCTTTGGTACAGAACGTCATAAATTCCTGGGCATTAATTTGGTCCACCTTCCTCAGTGGTGTAATGTCTGTGTGGACCCAGTCTTCTTTTTTTGGTGTATATATAACAGAATGTACAGTCACTGGTGGTTCCATGAACCCCCACGCTGCCCAAAACCATATACAAGTAAATACACACCTGTCTATAACTGCGTTTTTGACTGTGGTGTCATCACGTGACTTTATATGAAGTCATTCATACCAATCAATCACAGATATTGTGCTGACCCATGCCTTCTTTAGATCATCCATCTTGGCTTCTTGGCTTTTTCAGACCATGTTTTCTGTGACCTTTGACCAAACTACCCCTGAATCTAATCACCTCTAGATATCTGTCCAAGTAATATTCCCACTAAGTTTGAAGGAAATCTGTCTGACCTTTCCCAGGATATCTAATCCAGATTCACTTAAGTGAAAATAACTCACTGTCACTGCTTCGCCAGTGTGCAGGGGAAAAAAATCCACCTTGTTCTTATTATTTTTAAATGACTTTAGAAAATTAAAGTCATTCGGACTGACATTTTGTTGATAGGGTGGAACATGTCTGTTTGAAGGTTTTTAGTCCAGCTTGTCCAAACTTGTGTCTGTACGTGCAGGCGCTCACATGGGTTCTGCTCTTTCTACTTTCAGCTGTGTGCTCTGCATCCAGGGAGGTGGTGAGCAGTGACTCCTTGCGTCAGCTTTTGGAAGTTGTTCTGGCTTTTGGGAACTACATGAACAAAGGCCAGCGAGGGAACGCTTATGGATTCAAAGTGTCCAGTCTTAACAAGCTGGCCGACACCAAGTCCAGCACCGACAAGTACAGTTAACAGACAGATCCTTCTCCATCTTCTGCAGGGTTCCAACATTCTGCATTGATTTCTGGGTTTGAACATTTGTGTTATAGAAACATTACGCTGCTCCACTACATCATCACCACACTGGAGAAGAAATATCCAAAGGTGTTGACCTTCAGTCAAGAGCTAGAGAGTGTGCCTGAAGCTGCCAAAGTCAAGTAAGAACACACACACACACACACACACACACACACACACACACACACGCGCGCGGTGTCTCAGTGGATAGCACTGTTTCATCATGAGAAGGCCATGGGTTCTCTTCCCGCCTGATCCTTTCTGTGTGTAGTTTACATGTTCTCCCCGTGTTCACGAGGGTTCCTTCCAGACGTTTTGGCTCCGCCCACTTCTACAAACATGCAGGATTCGTGATCTGGTGACTCTAAACTGATGATAATGTGCATGTGTCTGTCTGTGTTTGTGATCCTGTCACAGACCATCGTCCTGTCCACAGTGAACCCTGACTCTGGCCCTATGACTCCCCCCCCCCCCCCCCGTGACCCATAATTGGATTAACAAGTATTTATGTTTTCCTTGTAAAGACAACAAAGTTTGAATATGTTACTGACTCATTCAAAGGCAGCATTAAAATAAAGCTATCAAATCTGACACGGCTCCTTTAGCAAGTCAAGTGTCCCTGAACGGCAACCACGCAGGTGGACAACTGTTCCACTTCATTTCCTTTGCCAGCTTTCATTTTTATAAAGATAAAACCTTTACTGATCCCTTAAGCAAGGTCCCTCAGGAAAATTGAGGATCCATTTTCAGCACAGCACAGTTAAGAACTATACCAGTAGAAAACTAGAGCGCCACACTTATAGAGCACAAACTTTTGCCAACACTAGTTTCTAATTACACAAATGATTACCTTGGAAAAAATTTCAATGTGGAAGTCCTGTTAGACGTGACTTTTCGTAAGTTACAACGTAATGTACAAATAATGAATGTTTATGAGTTCAATGGTATGAATATTTCATGAGGTGAAAGCTGGAACAAACCATTCAACGAGATGAGCCAAATAATATTTAATTTGGCTCATCTCGTTGAATTCGTTGAGTTCCATTGAAAGGATGTAAAAACATTCATTATTTGTTTTATATAACGGCTAAAATAGATTCTTGACTTTTGATGTTTTATTAATTTATAAACAACAGAAAAGGGACTTACATTTTGGTGTTCCACTGCTGCTGAAGTCCAAATTGTGACGTGTAGTCCATTGATGCTGTGCACTGACTTCAGATTTCAATTAAAAAAAAGACTTTGTGTAGTCCCTCAGTCCAGCCAAAAATCACGTCAGCTTTTCATCTGAACAGCTCTTCATGCATCCAGACGGCTTACAGCGGAGTGGATTTTGTGTGTGTGTGTGTGGGTGTGGGTGGGTGTGGGTGTGCGTGTCTGTGTCTGTGTTAGTTACAAGAATTAGCACCATCAGTTAGCTCAATCAAATCACTGTCTCGCGTGTGTCGTTGTCTCACGCACATGTGTACTACTACTAAAAAAAAAGACTGTGTACATCCTCAGTGTGTGTGTGTGTGTGTGTGTGTGTGTGTGAGTGTGAAGAGTGCAATGGTACCAAATGTACGTAACCAAATTTGCACTCTAAATGGAACCAAACTGCACTCTAAAAGCAATGCAACACAAATGGGATGAATAATCCATGTCATGTGACCAGGGTCGGACTGGGAACAAATTTTGGCCCTGGCATTTTTCCTCTGGACCAGCCCACTATTGGCCCGACGAATCCACCCCCAAACACGCACACCCACCCGTCCATACTGAACCCCCAATGAACAAATACTATACACCTAAACACCATGAACACACACCTAAACACACACTTTCACTGTCATTTCACCTTGATCATAGTACAAAACGTGGACCCGGCACCACGAGGGGGCGTCCTGATAACATTAAAGGCAATTACATATTTTGACGATTACAAGTTTAAATGACTATATATATATATATATATATATATATATATATATATATAACACATCATGAGGTTTATGTGACAGAAATCCTACTTTACAATCACACTGCAGTCATTGTTAAATTATTTCCTTTTGCATTTATAATAAACATTTGTATTTATTTAGTGTTTGTTTTTCTGGTTGAAATAAGATATAAATAATCTACCAGACTTCAAAAAATATACAAGTTTCCATGTTATTTTATTTGTCTAAAATAAATGTCTGAGGTTCCTTATGTTAAACAAGAAATTATCTAATCTGAAATAACAGGTGGTTTTAATACAGATGAAAGGTTTCTAAAGAACCATTTATTGATTTATTTACCTGTTTTAATTACAAGTGTTCTAAACTTTTTTAACAGTAATCAGAAATTTTGAGGTAGCAACAACAAAAAAAATTTTCCAATGATTTTTCTTCAGAAAACTGCTCTCTAAATGAGCAGTCCTGTCACACGTTAATGTTTTGTACAGATCAGTGGTTTCTGCACCAATCAGATTGGTCTGATCCATTTTGTAGAGATCAGTGGTTTCTGCCACGAGTCTTCCGTGTTTTGGCCCGACGCGTTGTTCCTATTGTACAATGCGAAGGTACGTCACAGCTCAGCGTGTCGAAAGTTGGCGCACCTCATCTCGACAGAACACCGGCTCTGTGGTATGCAGGAGATCACTTGACCAAGGGTCTATACGTTCAAATAATAATTTAAAAAAATACTGTCATCACTCTTCACTCTTGGTCACTCTCTTACAACGGTGCAGCGTAAATACACGAGCTTTACAGGAGCGCACGTCTCCTCCGGTGCGCACTTTTTTTGTGTGGGGGGGGTGATGATAAACTCATCGCCCCCTTAATATTTTTTTTTTCTGGCACCGGGTCTGACAAAACGGAAGCAAAAGCAGCACACAAGCGGAAAAAAAGTTTTTGTGTCTCCAAAGTGTGTGTGTGAGTGAGAAAGAGAGAGAGAGAGGTAATGTGTAACCACTGCTAGGATTCTATGGGACGGCCGGCCCATGCACGTCTAAACATGCAGCGGCCCACCGGGCAAATGCCCAAAATCACAGATTACCAGTCCGAGCCTGCATGTGACATACAAAGCACCAATCAAATGACAAGGATCCACTCTGGCTTTATATATATATATACGAGGTCTATTAGAAAAGAAACCGACCTTTTTATTTTTTTTCAAAAACTATATGGATTTGAATCACGTGTGATTGCGTCAAGGTTGAACCCTTGTGCGCATGCGTGAGTTTTTTCACGCCTGCCGGTTGCGTCATTCGCCTGTGGGCAGGCTTTGAGTGAGCACTGGTCCACCCCCCTTGTCGGAATTCCTTTGTCTGACTTCCTGAGAGACTGGCGCTTTGCTTGATCAAAATTTTTTCAGAAACTGTAAGGCACATCCAAGTGGACACCATTTGAGAAATTCAGATGGTTTTCGGTGAAAATTTTAACGGCTGATGAGAGATTAAGGAGTGTTACTATCGCTTTAAGGATGTCCCACAGCGCCGCACCCCGAGCCACCGTCGTCAGCCTGTTTAGAGCTGAAAACTTCCAAATTTAAGCCTCTGTTGACCCAGGACATCATGAGAGAACAGAGAAGTTTCAGAAGAGGTTGGGATCAGCAGTTTATCCGGACATTCCACTGTTAAAGGAGATTTTGTAATGAAAGATGTGTGGACGGATTCGCGCGTCAGCACCCAGCCGCTCATCGTGCGACACCACAGCAAAACACCTCCAAAGCATTACAGGACAAGTTTGAACATGCCCAGCTGTTAAACAATTTCTCGGATACTCACTCGACTGAAAGCCATCGAAAACCACCTGAATCTTACGAATGGTTATCAACACGGAGGTGTTGATAACTTTAAGTTTTGACTTAAAAATGTCCATGGACTCCGACTGCCTCATGGTTGCAGGAAGACCGTTCCACAGGGTGGGTGCATGATGAGAAAAAGCTCTTTGACCCGCTGACTTCTTCTTAACCCTGAGAACACAGAGAAGTCCCGCATCCTGCAACTGCAAAGCCCCGGCCGGCATGTAAGGTTACACCAGATCAGCCAGATAAGATGGTGCCAGTCCATGATCAACTTTATAAGTCAATAACAAAACCTTAAAATCTGCTCTCACAGAGACAGGGAGCCAGTGTAAAGATGCCAAAATGGGTGTGATATGTTCAGATCTTCTGCTACGTGTCAAAAGTCTGGCGGCAGCATTCTGAACCAGCTGAAGACCCCTAATGCTGGACTGTGGTAACCCTGAAAATAGAACATAACAATAATCCAGTCTAGAAAAACAAAAGCATGAATCAGGGTCTCAGCATCAGCCATAGACAGGATGGGGCGGATCCTCGCTATATTTCGCAGTTGGAAAAAAGCAGTCCTAGTAACATCCCTGATGTGGAGGTGACAGTGATTTGGTCAGTCATTCAGTGGAGGGAGTGCCAAGATGGCACCGTTGTGTCTGGCTGCTCGTCTGCTGCTCTCCAGTCTGTTTGTTATTTTATTGTTTTTAACTTATGCTGTTTTTGAATCAGAGTCACTGTATGATCGCCAAATGCTGCTGGATCTCCAGCCCCTGTTTTGGGGTGCGGTGCGGTTATTGGAGGGTGGACAGAAGTTTCCGCCCCCATTTTTATCGGACGTTCTGGCTTTTTTTGTGCCAGGCTCCTGCGCTGCCTTTGGGCCGAAAGCGCAGTCGTCACCGCGGGAGACGAAGTGGCCAGCTGGTGAAGCTGAAGCTCTGTTTGGCTTGCTGTTTGGCATCTGGATGAGCTGTGCACAGAATTCTGGTGGGATTTGTCCTGCCCTGGGCCTTGTGGATCCAGTCAAAGCCTGTGTGGTGCCACTGGTTGGCTCTGAGGACTGTCGGCCCGGCCATCCACGTCTTTGCCGGATTGATGTGCACCAGCGGCGCTCTTGGAACCTGGGCTTGCTTTGCCGGGTTACAAACACTCAGTCTGTCATCCCCACTGAGGTCCTTACCCTGGGTCTCATTAACATCAGATCACTGTCCTCAAAATCTTTGTTGATTAATGATCTAATCATGGATCCTCATTTAGATATGATTGGCTTATGTGAAACCTGGCTCAAACCCACAATTCTCCTTCGTTTGAATGAGGCCTGTCCACCAGCGTATACATTTAGTCACGTGTCTCGTGTGAAGCAAGGTGGGGGTGTTGCTTTTATTTATAAATCTCGGTTTTCTTTATTGGGTATTGGGGGTCATTGGGGGTTTGAGCATCTGACTCTCCGCTATGTCTGTGATGCTAAGTACTGACAGGGTCATAAAACTGGAGATCAGCTATATTACTTTGTCACTGTTTATAGGCCTCCTGGCCCATATTCTGAATTCTTAGATTAATTTGGTGCGTTCATCTCTAGTTTGTCAACTAGTGCAGATAACATTTTGATTATTGGTGACTTTAACATTCATATAAATAAGCCCTCTGATCCCCTTAGCAAACCATTTATGCAAATTGTGGATGCTTTAGGATTCCAGCAATGCATTCAGGACCCAACACACATTAGTGGAAATACCCTGGATCTGGTTCTTGCAAGTGGGTTTGCTGTCACAAATCTTGCCTCATCTTGCCTCTCACATCTATGGACTCAGACCACTCACTTATCAGGTTTACATTTACTGTAGACCTGCACAAGGCTGGGATGGACTACAGGACAACAGGCAAGCAGCTTGGTAGAAGACAACAACTGTTATGATTATTTATTAGAAAGTGGAACAAACACAAGATGACTGTCAGTCTCCCTCGGTCTGGGATTCCATGCAAGATCTCACTTTGTGGGGTAAGGATGATTCTGAGAAAGCCCAGAACTACACAGGAGGACCTGGTCAATGACCTGAAGAGAGCTGGGACCACAGTCACAAAGATTACATTAGTAACACATGATGCTGTCATGGTTTAAAATCCTGCAGGTCACACAAGGTCCCCCTGCTCAAGCCAGCACATGTCCAGGCCCGTTTGAAGTTCACCAGTGACCATCTGGATGATCCAGAAGAGGCATGGGAGAAGGTCATGTGGTCAGATGAGACCAAAATAGAGCTTTGTGGTATCAACTCCACTTACCATGTTTAGAGGATGAGAACAACCCCAAGAAAACCATCCCAACCGTGAAGCATGGGGGTGGAAACATTATACTCTGGGGGTGCTCTTCTGAAAAGGGGACAGGACGACTGCACCGTATTGAAGGGAGGATGGATGGGGTCATGTATTGCGAGATTTTGGCAAACAACCTCCTTCATGTGGTTGGAAGGTCATGTGGTCATAGGTTATAGGTTATAGAAATATAATGCACAGGATAGTTGAATATACACAGAATATTTATAGTACACATGGTAATTGATACTCACAGATGGTTATATATGTCACATGTGATTGTATTGCACAGGATGAATAAATGTTTAAAGCAGATTAGCAACAGTGACAGTGATACATATATTGTATATTATATTGATGGCTGGGGTTGTTGCATGTGAGAGTTCAGGGTCGTGATGGCTCTTGGAAAGAAATTGTTTTTCAGTCTGTATATACTGCAAAATGTACACTGTAAGTTGCTCAAAAACAAACAAACAAATAAACCAAAGTGCAAAAACATAACCTCAGCCCAACTTAGTTAGCGGAGGTAATAGTAAAACCACAAATGATAAAAAAAATACAAACTGAATAACAAAAAAATTGTACATTTTTTTCCAATGGAGGGCAAAGGCGCTCTCTTGGCATTGATACTACTGCAAATGAATATGTAATCGGATCCTATGTTTTAGTATTGATGAGTATCTGAGTATAGGGGTTTTTTATCTTAAGATGTGGCTTTGATTCTCACTGCCTTTACGTTCCATGCTGTCCCTGTTCTTCTTTCATCTCCAGCATGACAGAGCTGGACAAGGACACGGTGAACCTGAGATCTGGACTGAAGTCTGTGGAGGCGGTGAGGAACCTCAGTGGACTCATTGACTATGTGTAAACTAGTTCTAATTACATTTGAACTCTTCTGGGTGAAAAATAAGTCATCTGAAAATGAAAAAAATATATATTCTTGGCCATGTGCTATAGTTGTGGACCAATAAATAACTTCTTAAGATGCATGGCATCACCAAGTTAGCAAAGGATCCATCAAATTTTGAGGGTCTGCCCCAAAGTCAAATCATGCCCCCTTTCATTCCCCACAACATTCTGGTAAAAGTGGACAGTCAGAGCGAGGTGAGTGAGGACGTTCTTTGCAGATTGGACAGTTCCCTGTATTTTTGCCCACAGCAGCCTGCAAACACACTGAAAGCTGTTTATGTCATTAATGAGTGTAATGTAGTCGGACCTTTGTAGAAGCACCTACTCGTCTGGAACAGCATTTTGTATGGTTTTGGAGTCCTACCCTGGACCCACAGAAGAACTGAGTTGGTGATCTTTCAGCTACAGCACTAGTTTCCTTCTGGTTGTGTTTTTGTCCCAGCATGTCTTCAAAGCTTTGTTGGCACTTCTGTTCTTCTCGTCTTCATTTGTTTTTATTTTTGGCTTCCCAGACGTCTCTGTTGATGTTTGTGGCTTTCAGCTCACATTTACAGAGTGTTGCTAGGTCTTTGAAACCCTGTGGGGTCTCCAAAGGAGGCCTTTGGGAATTCTGATATTTTGCATACAGTGTCTGTGAACCACGCCCAACAGAGGCATCTCTGCTTTAGGGATGTGAACATATCCTGCCAGAACAGAAAACATAAGCATTGGTTCACAGTTCAGGCAGCACGGCGGCACACGTGCACTTCTTCCCAAGCCAGAGGGTCCCTCAGCTTAAAACCACCTGTGCCCATTCTACATATACATCTCAATTTGCATCAGGAAGGGAATCATGACTAACCCCCAATCTCAATTCTCTTTTGTACTCCTTCCCCTTCCCCTTGGCCCTACCCCTACCCCTTTAAAACAAGGGGTAAGGTGAAGGGGTATGCCTCTAACCCTAAGAATTGAGACACCCCTCCACCTTAGGAGAAAAAAACTGCCGTGTCAAACTGCCATCTTCACTGTTTGCTAACATGGTAACCGAAATGTAACTTGTTACAGTAGCCTGTTTGCTCTTTTTATTTTCTCGCCTTTCTGCGTAAATGCAAAGAAATAGAAGAAGTCACAGATTTCTTTGACGCATCGCAATCATGTCATGTTAATTCATTTAATTAATTTGTAATTTATAATAATAATAATAGTTAATAGTATCAATAATTAATTAATTAGTAATTCATTTATATTAATAATACTAATAATTATTAATCAATAATAGTAATAATTAATTTTGTTTGATTAATCATTAATTGATTGATTAGTAATTAATTAATTAACTAGTAATTAAAATAAACACTTGAAATATATCAGTCTGTGTGCAGTGAATGTACACATTATACAAGTTTGACTTTTTGAATGAATGACTGAAAGAAATCAACTTTTTCATGATATTCTAATTATATGACCAGCACCTGTATGTATGTTTTGGGCTGCATCTAGTTTGGTTAACCTGATATTTCTTTTTCAAATTCTACCATTTTTGCATCCAGCACTATTTCCTTTAGAAATTTCCTTGACAAATAATATCAGGACATCAGGTTGTGTGTTACACATGTACATGTGCATCTGTATATATACTCAACAAAAATATAAATGCAACACTTTTGGTTTTGCTCCCATTTTGTATGAGATGAACTCAAAGATCTAAAACTTTTTCCACATACACAGTATCACCATTTCCCCTCAAATATTGTTGACAAACCAGTCGAAATCTGTGATAGTGAGCACTTCTCCTTTGCTGAGATAATCCATCCCACCTCACAGGTGTGCCATATCAAGATGCTGATTAGACACCATGATTAGTGCACAGGTGTGCCTTAGACTGTCCACAATAAAAGGCCACTCTGAAAGGTGCAGTTTTGTTTTATTGGGGGGGATACCAGTCAGTATCTGGTGTGACCACCATTTGCCTCATGCAGTGCAACACATCTCCTTCGCATCATCCGTGAAGAGAACACCTCTCCAACGTGCCAAACGCCAGCGAATGTGAGCATTTGCCCACTCAAGTTGGTTACGACGACGAACTGGAGTCAGGTCGAGACCCCGATGAGGACGACGAGCATGCAGATGAGCTTCCCTGAGACGGTTTCTGACAGTTTGTGCAGAAATTCTTTGGTTATGCAAACCGATTGTTCCAGCAGCTGTCCGAGTGGCTGGTCTCAGACGATCTTGGAGGTGAACATGCTGGATGTGGAGGTCCTGGGCTGGTGTGGTTACACGTGGTCTGTGGTTGTGAGGCTGCTTGGATGTACTGCCAAATTCTCTGAAACGACTTTGGAGATGGCTTATGGTAGAGACATGAACATTCAATACACGAGCAACAGCTCTGGTTGACATTCCTGCTGTCAGCATGCCAATTGCACGCTCCCTCAAATCTTGCGACATCTGTGGCATTGTGCTGTGTGATAAAACTGCACCTTTCAGAGTGGCCTTTTATTGTGGGCAGTCTAAGGCACACCTGTGCACTAATCATGGTGTCTAATCAGCATCTTGGTATGGCACACCTGTGAGGTGGGATGGATTATCTCAGCAAAGGAGAAGTGTTCACTATCACACATTTAGACTGGTTTGTGAACAATATTTGAGAGAAATGGTGATATTGTGTATGTGGAAAAAGTTTTAGATCTTTGAGTTCATCTCATACAAAATGGGAGCAAAACCAAAAGTGTTGCGTTTATATTTTTGTTCCCATTGATGAAACTTCTCCTCATTTTCTGCCTCATTTTCTTATTAGGAGTCGAGTGTGTTCAGGGCTCCCTGTTTGTTTACTAAATACACACACGTTACAGACCTTGAAGTCCAACAGCAGGGGGCGCTATTACCCAAAGATTAATGAACATACAAATTAACGTCCTTATCTTTTATCATGATTTTCTCCATTGTGAGATATAAAAGTGTCTTATCATAGCGTTCGTGTGTATGTGCATTATAACGCCTCAGCGCACGAGCGAAGTTACGATATTCTTCAGAACGACAATATACACAACATGCATCCAGCAGCAGACACGTTACTGTCATAGACAACTGCCTGTAAAGTTTTTGTTCAAGTTATAACTTTCTAAACAGTGTAATTTGTAATGAAAGCCGTTTCATTTGTGCGGCTCTTTCAGTGTCATGTTTGTTTCTTTGGAGACAGTAGTAAGCTCCTCCTACCCCTCCAAACGGAGTGTGCATCCAGATTCACTCCATTTGAAGGGGTTTGAAGCCCTCCACCTACTCCTCCCCCTCGCTCCAAAAAGAGAACTGAGACACCCCTCTGTCTCGTGCCCGCGCAAAATGGAGGGGAAGGCCTCTACTGGTGGTTGGCTCTCACTGCGGTATTGTATCACTTCCTGTTCCGGAGCACAGCGGTGTTTTTCTGTATCTGTTAGCTGTTTAATCTGCACAGTTAGATTGATCTAGTTATCTAGATTACGATTTGTTTCACAGTGTAATCTTTACGTGCCTTAACTAAAGCACTCCCTCTGCTGAATCACCTCTAAATTATTTACACATTATTCACTTTGTGTGTTTTTAGGAATCTGCTAGCTTAGTGCAGCTACTAGCTCTTAGCCGGTTTAGCATGGCGGCTTCTCCTGTCTCTCCCACACTTTTCTGCTCTGGGTGTGAAATGTTTAGTTATTCCTCGGCCTCCTTTAGCAGTAACGGTACTTGTAATAAGTGTAGCTTATTCGTAGCTTTGGAGGCCAGGCTGGGCGAATTGGAGACTCGGCTCCGCACCGTGGAAAATTCTACAGCTAGCCAGGCCCCTGTAGTCGGTGCGGATCAAGGTAGCTTAGCCGCCGTTAGTTTCCCTCTGGCAGATCCCGAGCAGCCGGGAAAGCAGGCCGACTGGGTGACTGTGAGGAGGAAGCGTAGTCCTAAACAGAAGCCCCATGTACACCACCAACCCGTTCACATTTCTAACCGTTTTTCCCCACTCGACGACACACCCGCCGAGGATCAAACTCTGGTTATTGGCGACTCTGTTTTGAGAAATGTGAAGTTAGCGACACCAGCAACCATAGTCAATTGTCTTCCGGGGGCCAGAGCAGGTGACATTGAAGGAAATTTGAAACTGCTGGCTAAGGCTAAGCATAAATTTGGTAAGATTGTAATTCATGTCGGCAGTAATGACACCCGGTTACGCCAATCGGAGATCACTAAAATTAACATTGAATCGGTGTGTAACTTTGCAAAAACAATGTCGGACTCTGTAGTTTTCTCTGGGCCCCTCCCCAATCGGACCGGGAGTGACATGTTTAGCCGCATGTTCTCCTTGAATTGCTGGCTGTCTGAGTGGTGTCCAAAAAATGAGGTGGGCTTCATAGATAATTGGCAAAGCTTCTGTGGAAAACCTGGCCTTGTTAGGAGAGACAGCATCCATCCCACTTTGGATGGAGCAGCTCTCATTTCTAGAAATCTGGCCAATTTTCTTAAATCCTCCAAACCGTGACTATCCAGGGTTGGGACCAGGAAGCAGAGTTGTAGTTTTACACACCTCTCTGCAGCTTCTCTCCCCCTGCCATCCCCTCATTACCCCATCCCCGTAGAGACGGTGCCTGCTCCCAGACCACCAATAACCAGCAAAAATCTATTTAAGCATAAAAATTCAAAAAGAAAAAATAATATAGCACCTTCAACTGCACCACAGACTAAAACAGTTAAATGTGGTCTATTAAACATTAGGTCTCTCTCTTCTAAGCCCCTGTTAGTAAATGATATAATAATTGATCAACATATTGATTTATTCTGCCTTACAGAAACCTGGTTACAGCAGGATGAATATGTTAGTTTAAATGAGTCAACACCCCCGAGTCATACTAACTGCCAGAACGCTCGTAGCATGGGCCGAGGTGGAGGATTAGCAGCAATCTTCCATTCCAGCTTATTAATTAATCAAAAACCCAGACAGAGCTTTAATTCATTTGAAAGCTTGACTCTTAGTCTTGTCCATCCAAATTGGAAGTCCCAAAAACCAGTTTTATTTGTTATTATCTATCGTCCACCTGGTCGCTACTGTGAGTTTCTCTGTGAATTTTCAGACCTTTTGTCTGACTTAGTGCTTAGCTCAGATAAGATAATTATAGTGGGCAATTTTAACATCCACACAGATGCTGAGAATGACAGCCTCAACACTGCATTTAATCTATTATTAGACTCAATTGGCTTTGCTCAAAATGTAAATGAGTCCACCCACCACTTTAATCATATCTTAGATCTTGTTCTGACTTATGGTATGGAAATTGAAGACTTAACAGTATTCCCTGAAAACTCCCTTCTGTCTGATCATTTCTTAATAACATTTACATTTACTCTGATGGACTACCCAGCAGTGGGGAATAAGTTTCATTACACTAGAAGTCTTTCAGAAAGCGCTGTAACTAGGTTTAAGGATATGATTCCATCTTTATGTTCTCTAATGCCATATACCAACACAGTCCAGAGTAGCTACCTAAACTCTGTAAGTGAGATAGAGTATCTCGTCAATAGTTTTACATCCTCATTGAAGACAACTTTGGATGCTGTAGCTCCTCTGAAAAAGAGAGCTTTAAATCAGAAGTGCCTGACTCCGTGGTATAACTCACAAACTCGCAGCTTAAAGCAGATAACCCGTAAGTTGCAGAGGAAATGGTGTCTCACTCATTTAGAAGATCTTCACTTAGCCTGGAAAAAGAGTCTGTTGCTCTATAAAAAAAGCCCTCTGTAAAGCTAGGACATCTTACTACTCATCACTAATTGAAGAAAATAAGAACAACCCCAGGTTTCTTTTCAGCACTGTAGCCAGGCTGACAAAGAGTCAGAGCTCTATTGAGCCGAGTATTCCTTTAAGTTTAACTAGTAATGACTTCATGACTTTCTTTGCTAATAAAATTTTAACTATTAGAGAAAAAATTACTCATAACCATCCCAAAGACGTATCGTTATCTTTGGCTGCTTTCAGTGATGCCGGTATTTGGTTAGACTCTTTCTCTCCGATTGTTCTGTCTGAGTTATTTTCATTAGTTACTTCCTCCAAACCATCAACAGGTCTATTAGACCCCATTCCTACCAGGCTGCTCAAGGAAGCCCTACCATTATTTAATGCTTCGATCTTAAATATGATCAATCTATCTTTATTAGTTGGCTATGTACCACAGGCTTTTAAGGTGGCAGTAATTAAACCATTACTTAAAAAGCCATCACTTGACCCAGCTATCTTAGCTAATTATAGGCCAATCTTTTCTCTCAAAAATTCTTGAAAGGGTAGTTGTAAAACAGCTAACTGATCATCTGCAGAGGAATGGTCTATTTGAAGAGTTTCAGTCAGGTTTTAGAATTCATCATAGTACAGAAACAGCATTAGTGAAGGTTACAAATGATCTTCTTATGGCCTCAGACAGTGGACTCATCTCTGTGCTTGTTCTGTTAGACCTCAGTGCTGCTTTTGATACTGTTGACCATAAAATTTTATTACAGAGATTAGAGCATGCCATAGGTATTAAAGGCACTGCACTGCGGTGATTTGAATCATATTTGTCTAATAGATTACAATTTGTTCATGTAAATGGGAAATCTTCTTCACAGACTAAGGTTAATTATGGAGTTCGACAAGGTTCTGTGCTAGGACCAATTTTATTCACTTTATACATGCTTCCCTTAGGCAGTATTATTAGACGGCATTGCTTAAATTTTCATTGTTACGAAGATGATACCCAGCTTTATCTATCCATGAAGCCAGAGGACACACACCAATTAGCTAAACTGCAGGATTGTCTTACAGACATAAAGACATGGATGACCTCTAATTTCCTGCTTTTAAACTCAGATAAAACTGAAGTTATTGTACTTGGCCCCACAAATCTTAGAAACATGGTGTCTAACCAGATCCTTACTCTGGATGGCATTACCCTGACCTCTAGTAATACTGTGAGAAATCTTGGAGTCATTTTTGATCAGGATATGTCCTTCAATGCGCATATTAAACAAATATGTAGGACTGCTTTTTTGCATTTACGCAATATCTCTAAAATTAGAAAGGTCTTGTCTCAGAGTGATGCTGAAAAACTAATTCATGCATTTATTTCCTCTAGGCTGGACTATTGTAATTCATTATTATCAGGTTGTCCTAAAAGTTCCCTGAAAAGCCTTCAGTCAATTCAAAATGCTGCAGCTAGAGTACTGACGGGGACTAGAAGGAGAGAGCATATTTCACCCATATTGGCATCTCTTCATTGGCTTCCTGTTAATTCTAGAATAGAATTTAAAATTCTTCTTTTTACTTATAAGGTTTTGAATAATCAGGTCCCATCTTATCTTAGGGACCTCATAGTACCATATCACCCTAATAGAGCGCTTCGCTCTCAGACTGCAGGCTTACTTGTAGTTCCTAGGGTTTTTAAGAGTAGAATGGGAGGCAGTGCCTTCAGCTTTCAGGCTCCTCTCCTGTGGAACCAGCTCCCAATTCAGATCAGGGAGACAGACACCCTCTCTACTTTTAAGATTAGGCTTAAAACTTTCCTTTTTGCTAAAGCTTATAGTTAGGGCTGGATCAGGTGACCCTGAACCATCCCTTAGTTATGCTGCTATAGACTTAGACTGCTGGGGGGTTCCCATGATGCACTGAGTGTTTCTTTCTCTTTTTGCTCTGTATGCACCACTCTGCATTTAATCATTAGTGATTGATCTCTGCTCCCCTCCACAGCATGTCTTTTTCCTGGTTCTCTCCCTCAGCCCCAACCAGTCCCAGCAGAAGACTGCCCCTCCCTGAGCCTGGTTCTGCTGGAGGTTTCTTCCTGTTAAATGGGAGTTTTTCCTTTCCACTGTCGCCAATTGCTTGCTCATAGGGGGTCATTTTGACCGTTGGGGTTTTTACATAATTATTGTATGGCCTTGCCTTACAATATAAAGCGCCTTGGGGCAACTGTTTGTTGTGATTTGGCGCTATATAAATAAAATTGATTGATTGATTGATTGAAGAGGTAAGGGGAAGGGCCAAGGGTAGAATTAAGATTCACCCTAAAACTTGTGCCAATACAGCAAGTGACCCCAAGCAAAAAGAGAGAAGCCAAAAGAAATTACTGTTGTCGAGCAGGTAGCTCAAACAAGTCTCATCTGGGAACGTGCACTGGTGCTATGCTTTTCCCACTGGTAGACCACTGTGCTACCAATATGTGGACCTAGGTTTGATTCTATTTACCGATCGATCTACGTTCCGATCCTCACCTATGGTCATGAGATTTGGCTCATGACCGAAAGAACGAGATCGCGAGTACAAGCGGCCAAGATGAGTTTCCTCCGCAGGGTGGCTGGGCGCTCCCTTAGAGATAGGGTGAGGAGCTCGGTCACTCGGGAGGAGCTCGGAGTCGAGCCGCTGCTCCTCCACATCGAAAGGAGTCAGTTGAGGTGGCTCAGGCATCTTTTCTGGACGCCTCGCTGGAGAGGTGTTCCGGGCACGTCCCATTGGGAGGAGGCCCCGGGGAAGACCCAGGACATGCTGGAGGGACTACATCTCTCGGCTGGCTTGGGAACGCCTTGGGGTTCCCCCTGAGGAGCTGGGGGAGGTGTGTGTGGATCGGGAGGTCTGGGCGGCTTTGCTTGAGCTGCTGCCCCCACGACCCGACTCCGGATAAAGCGGAAGAAAATGGATGGATGGAAGGATGGATGGATGGATAGGTTTGATTCCTGGTCATGCTATCACTCTATATTGTTGGACATAACATTTCGCCTGCACTGTCCCAGTCACTAGCAGTGATGGTAGAGACTCTCAGACCCTGCAGCTCTGGTAACATATGGACAGCAAACAGACATAGTAAATAATAACAATTTAAACATAAAAACACCTTTTTTTGGCCACCAGAGGTAATGATGAACTGGTTCTTCTCTTTGCTCTTCAATGTCCTAGTTCTTGGCAAAACAGTGAATGGACTACATTTTCCCCACCATAAAGCATATGATCAAAGCATCTGTCATTTTACAATGATGATGGGCCTTGATAAAGAGCATTGAAAGTTATATTTCACTGGCCATGGATAATTGTCGCCATCATTTATCATCAGTAGTGATCCACAGATTATCGCCTCATTTCTGCTTTAAACTGACTTTACAATGATTTAAGAGGTTTTAATTTGTCATCTGATGGTTAATAATCACATTATTCCCTTTGATCACTTTGGGTGTAGAGAGTCAGACTTGGACATGCTACTGTGGTCCGAAATCACGCATGCAAAGTGAAGGCAAGGCAGACCAATGTTTAGAGGGGACCGTTCGTTTGGCGACACCGGTTCCAGCCCTCTCCCCCCCTCCCCTACCGTGACCCTTAAATGGTCTAAGCAGGTATTAAGGGGAGGGGAGGTGATGGTCTAGTGGCTAAGTGTTGGGTTTAAGACCAGGGGATCCTTCTTTCAAATCCCAGGCCTGACTGGAAAATCACTAAGAGCCCTTGGACAAGGTGCTTAATCCCCTAGGTGTCTTGCATGGCAGCAGCCTACACTTGGGCCTACTGTGTTGGAAAATATGTAACTAACTCTGGGATCTCTTCCTAAATGTTTTAAATCTGTAGTAATTAACCGAGTGCTTAAGAAATCTAACCTGAACATGGGTTTACTGAAAAATTATAGACCAATACTGAATGTATCCTTTTGCTCCAATATCCTTGAAATAGTGGTTTCACAGCAGCTCGTGGGCCACCTGACTGGGCATAATTTATTTTTATTGACATATCAACATGTCAAGATGCACTGTAAACATCTGGGGAAGGTTCCTGGGCAAAGTGAAGGTAATTTTTTTAAATTTCTGTAGTAAGGTCTTTTTGTCTGACTCTGAATAAGAAATAATTTAGCCTCTAAGATAAGCCTTTGGAGTTAATTTAGAGATATTCAGAATTACGAATTTTTCAAATTAAAGAGTCATCAATAAAAAAAAAAATTGATGTGAGAATATGTGTGATGAACATCAGAAAAAAAAGAATATTCTCTGGCTTTCGGATTATGAATTCTTCATGGATCAATATGTCCAGTTTCAGTCATGTAGTCTGAAAAAGATGCAATTTGGATCACCACCAAAAATCAGAAGGTGTGAATTTGAGTCATCCCCAAAAGGTTATCAGCAAACTGGGTATTATCAAAATTTGGAGCATAGACATTCACCAGAACAACAGGATTGTGCAGGATCATCCCTACAATCAATAAATATCTTCCATTTGTGTCTGTGATCATTTTTAAAAGCGAGAAATGTATTTTGTTACAAATTAAAATTGCAATCCCTGTTGCTCTGGAGTCAACATTGGCCTGATAGATGTGGCCTACCCACAAGTTTTTAAGCCTGTTACGATCTTTAATATGTAAATGAGTTTCCTGGAGAAAAATCACTTCTGTTTTAAGATGTTTCAAATGAATGAAAACCCTTGAACTTTTTACAGGACCATTCTTGCACTTCATTTTCCAGGATAAAATCCATTATACTACAGTCAACCATACGTGCACTTTTTCAGCAGTATTACTGGGTGGGTATGGTCCCACATTGACAAAAAAGGGTGATACAAACAGTGGGCCAAAGTGTGAAAGAGACAAAACACAATAAACAAACGTAAAAACAAATAGTATAAAAAAAAAATGAGATGGAAAAAAAAAAACTAAGGCCAGAACACCCCCACCCTCTTGATCCCCTTCCCCAAAAGAAGAGGACTGCAGCTTAAACTATACATCTGACTTCCTGCCGCAGGCTCCAACCACACTATCCTCATGACTTTATACAAACACAACAAAAAAGTTGACCTCAGATGATAAAGGTCTCAATATAAAGAACAACAACAAAAACCTCTTCAGAACAAAGCAACTGCTGTACTGAGTTCCCACAAGAAGGCGGTATTGTCCAGACAGGTGAAGGAAAAACAGACAGGCAGAGATGGCTGAGACAGTTTCCTTTTTTCCTCCTTTTTCCCCTCTTCTTCCATTTTCATTCTTCAGTGATCACTGGGACATTTTCTGCAGAGGCAGTTATTGTGCTCAAAGTTATCTGAATGATATTGCAGGGAGAAAAAAGGACTGATTAAAAAAGGTAATTATGAGAAGGCACTGAACACACCACAAAGTGTCTCAACTCAGTCTAACCAAAAAAAAATACAGCAATGGCCACAATCAGTCCACTTTACCTTTAACAGTGCAGATGGCAGTCATTGAAATGAGAGAGAAAAACAAACAAAACAAAACAAAAAAGCTCTAGCCTTTGCACAAGTCCTGCACAAACTGGTCTCCATCCAATACAGATTACAGCCTCCTTCTCTCCCTGGATGGCAAAATAATGTGCAGTTTGGCCGGGTACAGCAGCGCAGGCCTGAATCCCCACTTGTAGAGTTCCAACATGGCACCTTTGAACTCTGTGCACTCTCACCACTTCAGACCTGTAATCTTCATAGAACTGAATCTTATGTCCATTGTAGGTCAGGTCATCCTTTTTGCCTGCCTCACATATCACCACATACAGTGGGGGAAACAAGTATTTGACCCCCTGTCAATTTTGCAGGTTTTTCCGCCAACAAAGAATGGAAAGGTCTGTATTTTTTTTATCGTAGGTAAGAGACAGAATCTAAAAAAAAAAAACAATCCAGTAAATCACATTGTATGATTTTTAAATAATTAATTTGCATTTTATTGCATGAAATAAGTATTTGATCCCCCAGAAAAACAGACCTTAACAATTGGTACAGAAACCTTTGTCTGCCATTACAGTGGTCAGACGTTTCCTGTAGTTCTTGACCAGGTTTTCACACACTGCAACAAGGATTTTGGTCCACTCCTCCATACAGATCATCTCTAGATCTTTCAGGTTTGGAGTTTCAGCTCCCTCCAATGATTTTCTATTGAGTTCAGGTCTGGAGACTAGCTTAGCCACTCAGGACCTTGAAATGCTTCTTATGGAGCCCCTCCGTAGTTGCCCTGGCTGTGTGTTTGAGGTCACTGTCATGCTGGAAGACCCAGCCATGACCCATCTTCAATGCTCTTACTGAGGGAAGGAGGTTGTTTGCCAAAATCTCACAATACATGACCCCATCCATCCTCCCTTTAATACGGTGCAGTCATCCTGTCCCCTTTGCAGAAGAGCACCCCCAGAGTATGATGTTTCCACCCCCATGCTTCATGGTTGAGATGGTTTTCTTGGGGTTGTTCTCATCCTCCAAACACGGCGAGTGGAGTTGATTCCAAAAAGCTCTATTCTCATCTCATTTGGCCACATGACCTTCTCCCATGCCTCTTCTGGATCATCCAGATGGTCACTGGTGAACTTCAAACGGGCCTGGACATGTGCTGCCTTGAGCAGGGGGACCTTGTGTGACCTGCAGGATTTTAAACCATGACAGCATCATGTGTTACTAATGTAATCTTTGTGACTGTGGTCCCAGCTCTCTTTGACCATTGACCAGGTCCTCCTGTGAAGTTCTGAGCTTTCTCAGAATCATCCTTACCCCAGAAAGTGAGATCTTGCATGGAATCCCAGACTGAGGGAGATTGACAGTCATCTTGTGTTTCTTCCACTTTCTAATAAATAATCATAACAGTTGTTGTATTCTACCAAGCTGCTTGCCTGTTGTCCTGTAGTCCATGCCAGCCTTGTGCAGGTTTACAGTTTTGTTCCTGATGTCCTTAGACAGCTCTTTGGTCTTCGCCATGGTGGACAGGTTGGAGTGTAAAGTGACAACTAACCCTAACCCTTAGAGATAGGGTGAGGAGCTCGGTCACTCGGGAGGAGCTCGGAGTTGAGCCGCTGCTCCTCTACGTTGAAAGGAGCCAGTTGAGGTGGCTCGGGCATCTTTTCCGGATGCCCCCTGGACGCCTCGCTGGAGAGGTGTTCCAGCCACGTCCCATCAGGAGGAGGCCCCGGGGAAGACCCTGGACACACTGGAGGGACTACATCTCTCGGCTGGCTTGGGAACGCCTTGGGGTTACCCCGGAGGAGCTGGGGGAGGTGTGTGTGGATTGGGAGGTCTGGGTGGCTTTGCTTGAGCTGCTAGCCTGTGACCCGACTCCGGATAAAGCGGAAGAAAATGGATGGATGGATGTATTAACATATAGATGAATTGGCATGCTAACATATGATAAGGTTAGACCGTACTTGTGTGAAGCGCCTTCAGGCAACTTTGTTGTGATTTGGCGCTATATAAATTAAATAAATTGAAATTGAATTGAATTGATGCATTGCTGTATTGGCATATTGATTAATTGACACATTGATGAATTGATGCATTGACATATTAACACATTGATGTATTATCATATTGACACTTTGGCGTGTGAACATCATGGTGTTTTAACATATTGATGTACTGCCATATTGAGAGGTTGAGTGTTGCTCTGTGGATGGTCCCCCCCCCCCCCCCCCCCCCCGTCTCTCTCTCTCTCTCTAGGAACTGCAGTACCAGCAAAGCAGGTCCACTCATGTCTCTGCTGACAAGTTTGTTCTTGTGATGAGCCAGTTTGTCACTGTGGCATCCTTCACTGTCTCTGATGTCGAGGAGTCTCTCATCAACGCAAAGCAACTAGTGAGTGGACAAACAAGACAACATGTTTCACAGGAACAATATTCTAGAACTTCACCATGTCCCTGTCTGATTGGCCATGTGATGGATGCACCCAGCTTGCCAAATATCCACCTGAATATGACTTAATTTGCTTCAATGTTTATTGAGTAATTGACAAGCAAAGATTGATTAGAAGAAGACGATAACCCTTTTATGGTCAAGGTACAGGATGCATACTGAAATCTGTCCGAACAAAACTGAACAAACACAAGGAGCAGTGCACAGCCTCAGATTCTCGGGCCTTCTTTATAAATAATGTGTACGTACAGGGTAGCGGATTGGGTGAGTGAGTGAGTGAGCAAGTGAGATCAAGAAAATAGGTTCCAAATAAAGCGTCTCACCAGAACAAGCACCCTTCATGGAGGGAAGTGCTTTTCCAACAATCTGTCATCGCCACTTTCACCCTGAGAAGGATAAAAGCCTTCCCTCCATGTTCTACTGGTCATCATTTATTTTTAGCATGCACGAGTGCCATGAGTACCACTTACGTATGTGCACCCCTGATAATAATGATAATGTTGTTTATCCATATTCCAGGCTGCCGTTATATGCCACTGAACTGTTGTTGTCTCTGTGGTCATGAGAACAAACTGATTACATGATTTAAATGTGCATCCCCTCTGTTCTCTGCAATGCCATGATTAAATACATGGTGTTTCTCCTGCACCCTGGCTGTTTGATGCCAGTTTGGACAGGCGCTCAGACACTTTGGAGAAGATTCTTCCAAGCTGCAGCCTGATGACTTCTTTGAGATCTTCAACACTTTCTTTGCAGCCTTCTCAGAGGCCAAACAAGACAATGTGAACATGGTCCGACGCAAGGAGGAGGACGAGAGACGGGCACTCATGGAAGCAAAGGTTTGACGACTGCACTTATGTTCAATATTATCACTGCTGATGGGATCTTCAGTGTCAATTCAACTTAATTTCTTTTATTTGTATAGTGCCAAATTACAACAAAGCTGCCTCAAGGCGCTTCACATGCGTAACATCTGAGCTTAACATCCCCTAGAGCAGGGGTCTTAATCTCCTCATTACTTGACTCAGGTGTGTTGAAGCAATGACACATCTAAAAGTTGCAGGCCAAGGGCCCTCAAGGACTGGAGTTCAAGACCCCTTTCCAAGAGCAAGAACACAGGTGACCGTGGTAAGAAAAAAACTCCCTCTGGTGATAATGAGGAAGAAGCCTCGCAGACCAGACTCAGAGGGGTGACCCACTGCTAAGACCATTCTAACAGTTTACAGATTGTAGAAGAATTTCTTTACAAACAGAAGAAACAGAGCAGCAACAAAAATGGTGTATTTAATTGAAAATAAAGCAGAGTCCATCTTGGGTCTCTAATACATAGGCATCCATGTCCAGTACCAGTAGGCTGTAGGGCAGGACCTCCGGTCAGTGGTGCAATGGGCATGGCATCCCAGGGTAAGTCCAGCACCCTGGGGTGCAGCACCAGGATCCACTGAAGGTCTTGTCAGTGCCTCAGACAGAGAGAAAAGAGCAGAACTTGTTGGCCGGAAATAACTGTACCTGGGGCATTAATTCATCATCAGCAAATCAGCAGAGAAACAGAGAGAATACTAAGGTGGTTGCTGGCAGGTAGAACTGAGCTTCACTAACAGACCCAGAATTTAGATGAGTGAGGCCAAGACCAGTTCTGTTGTTAATAAGATGAATGTAAAGGACAGCAAATATAATTCTAAACTATGCCAGTATGCTAGTCATATGAGAGGGAGATGCACCTTTAGTCTGCACTTGAATGTCTCGACGGAATCTGACTGATCTCTGCAGAGAGAATACTCCACAAAACAGGTGCACAATAAGAGAAGGCTCTGTGGCCTTCATATTTTTTATTTAGCCTAGGGAAACAAAGTAGTCCTGCACCCTGAGAACACAGAGCCCGGGCCGGTATGTAGGGTTTAATTAGGTCAGCTAAGTAGGGAGGCGCTAGTCAATCAATCAATCAATTAATTTTTTTATATAGCGCCAAATCACAACAAACAGTTGCCCCAAGGCGCTTTATATTGTAAGGCAAGGCCATACAATAATTATGTAAAACCCCAACGGTCAAAACGACCCCCTGTGAGCAAGCACTTGGCTACAGTGGGAAGGAAAAACTCCCTTTTAACAGGAAGAAACCTCCAGCAGAACCAGGCTCAGGGAGGGGCAGTCTTCTGCTGGGACTGGTTGGGGCTGAGGGAGAGAACCAGGAAAAAGACATGCTGTGGAGGGGAGCAGAGATCGATCACTAATGATTAAATGCAGAGTGGTGCATACAGAGCAAAAAGAGAAAGAAACAGTGCATCATGGGAACCCCCCAGCAGTCTACGTCTATAGCAGCATAACTAAGGGATGGTTCAGGGTCACCTGATCCAGCCCTAACTATAAGCTTTAGCAAAAAGGAAAGTTTTAAGCCTAATCTTAAAAGTAGAGAAGGTGTCTGTCTCCCTGATATGAATTGGGAGCTGGTTCCACAGGAGAGGAGCCTGAAAGCTGAAGGCTCTGCCTCCCATTCTACTCTTACAAACCCTAGGAACTACAAGTAAGCCTGCAGTCTGAGAGCGAAGCGCTCTATTTGGGTGATATGGTACTACGAGGTCCCTAAGATAAGATGGGACCTGATTATTCAAAACCTTATAAGTAAGAAGAAGAATTTTAAATTCTATTCTAGAATTAACAGGAAGCCAATGAAGAGAGGCCAATATGGGTGAGATATGCTCTCTCCTTCTAGTCCCCGTCAGTACTCTAGCTGCAGCATTTTGAATTAACTGAAGGCTTTTTAGGGAACTTTTAGGACAACCTAATAATAATGAATTACAATAGTCCAGCCTAGAGGAAATAAATGCATGAATTAGTTTTTCAGCATCACTCTGAGACAAGACCTTTCTGATTTTAGAGATATTGCGTAAATGCAAAAAAGCAGTCCTACATATTTGTTTAATATGCGCTTTGAATGACATATCCTGATCAAAAATGACTCCAAGATTTCTCACAGTATTACTAGAGGTCAGGGTAATGCCATCCAGAGTAAGGATCTGGTTAGACACCATGTTTCTAAGATTTGTGGGGCCAAGTACAATAACTTCAGTTTTATCTGAGTTTAAAAGCAGGAAATTAGAGGTCATCCATGTCTTTATGTCTGTAAGACAATCCTGCAGTTTAGCTAATTGGTGTGTGTCCTCTGGCTTCATGGATAGATAAAGCTGGGTATCATCTGCGTAACAATGAAAATTTAAGCAATACCGTCTAATAATACTGCCTAAGGGAAGCATGTATAAAGTGAATAAAATTGGTCCTAGCACAGAACCTTGTGGAACTCCATAATTAACTTTAGTCTGTGACGAAGATTCCCCATTTACATGAACAAATTGTAATCTATTAGACAAATATGATTCAAACCACCGCAGCGCAGTGCCTTTAATACCTATGGCATGCTCTAATCTCTGTAATAAAATTTTATGGTCAACAGTATCAAAAGCAGCACTGAGGTCTAACAGAACAAGCACAGAGATGAGTCCACTGTCCGAGGCCATAAGATCATTTGTAACCTTCACTAATGCTGTTTCTGTACTATGATGAATTCTAAAACCTGACTGAAACTCTTCAAATAGACCATTCCTCTGCAGATGATCAGTTAGCTGTTTTACAACTACCCTTTCAAGAATTTTTGAGAGAAAAGGAAGGTTGGAGATTGGCCTGTAATTAGCTAAGATAGCTGGGTCAAGTGATGGCTTTTTAAGTAATGGTTTAATTACTGCCACCTTAAAAGCCTGTGGTATATAGCCAACTAATAAAGATAGATTGATCATATTTAAGATTGAAGCATTAAATAATGGTAGGGCTTCCTTGAGCAGCCTGGTAGGAGTGGGGTCTAATAGACATGTTGATGGTTTGGATGAAGTAACTAATGAAAATAACTCAGACAGAACAATCTGAGAGAAAGAGTCTAACCAAATACCAGCATCACTGAAAGCAGCCAAAGATAACGATACATCTTTGGGATGGTTATGAGTAATTTTTTCTCTAATAGTTAAAATTTTATTAGCAAAGAAAGTCATGAAGTCATTACTAGTTAAACTTAAAGGAATACTCGGCTCAATAGAGCTCTGACTCTTTGTCAGCCTGGCTACAGTGCTGAAAAGAAACCTGGGGTTGTTCTTATTTTCTTCAATTAGTGATGAGTAGTAAGATGTCCTAGCTTTACGGAGGGCTTTTTTATAGAGCAACAGACTCTTTTTCCAGGCTAAGTGAAGATCTTCTAAATTAGTGAGACGCCATTTCCTCTCCAACTTACGGGTTATCTGCTTTAAGCTGTGAGTTTGTGAGTTATACCACGGAGTCAGGCACTTCTGATTTAAAGCTCTCTTTTTCAGAGGAGCTACAGCATCCAAAGTTGTCTTCAATGAGGATGTAAAACTATTGACGAGATACTCTATCTCATTTACAGAGTTTAGGTAGCTACTCTGCACTGTGTTGGTATATGGCATTAGAGAACATAAAGAAGGAATCATATCCTTAAACCTAGTTACAGCGCTTTCTGAAAGACTTCTAGTGTAATGAAACATGCCCCACTGCTGGGTAGTCCATCAGAGTAAATGTAAATGTTATTAAGAAATGATCAGACAGAAGGGAGTTTTCAGGGAATACTGTTAAGTCTTCAATTTCCATACCATAAGTCAGAACAAGATCTAAGATATGATTAAAGTGGTGGGTGGACTCACTTACATTTTGAGCAAAGCCAATTGAGTCTAATAATAGATTAAATGCAGTGTTGAGGCTGTCATTCTCAGCATCTGTGTGGATGTTAAAATCGCCCACTATAATTATCTTATCTGAGCTAAGCACTAAGTCAGACAGAAGGTCTGAAAATTCACAGAGAAACTCACAGTAACGACCAGGAGGATGATAGATAATAACAAATAAAACTGGTTTTTGGGACTTCCAATTTGGATGGACAAGACTAAGAGTCAAGCTTTCAAATGAATTAAAGCTCTGTCTGGGTTTTTGATTAATTAATAAGCTGGAATGGAAGATTGCTGCTAACCCTCCGCCTCGGCCCGTGCTACGAGCATTCTGGCAGTTAGTGTGACTCGGGGGTGTTGACTCATTTAAACTAACATATTCATCCTGCTGTAACCAGGTTTCTGTAAGGCAGAATAAATCAATATGTTGATCAATTATTATATCATTTACTAACAGGGACTTAGAAGAGAGAGTGTATGCTGGTGGGCAGGCCTCATTTAAGGGGAGGACAGCTATAGGTTTAAGCCAGGTTTCACATAACCCAATCATATCTAAGTGATGACCCATAATTAGATCATTAATCAAAAATGATTTTGAGGACAGTGACCCAGGCTAAGGACCTTAGTGAGGTTGAGAGTTGGACTGTTTGGATTTAGGGGTGGTTCCAGAGCAGCATATATAAGATGCCTGGAAGTAGGTTTAGGTTTGGGACATTCCACGTGGGTTGTAGGTATCAGACACAAAATATTTGAATATTGCTGGAACAGCCATACTCAAGTTCAGTGTCATCCAATGTAGTAATGGGTATTAAGTTTGCAAAGCATATCCCTCTGTGATTTTTATGGACACATCTGCGGAAACAGGCCACAGTCTCAACTTGATGAATTTCCCTCCCTGCCACATGAACTGCACTATCACCATAGTGGATTTTCTGCACTAATTTCCCCACACCCACGTTTGTTATAAGCCTTGCATGGTCTTTAATCACCTGCTCCATGGCCTGCTGTAAAGTCCAAATGTTACCCTCCCTATAGAGCTCTATCTATGTTCACAGACAAGATGGCACCACCGTCCCCAGTAGGGTGAAGGCCGTCCAGCATCAGCAAGCCATGGCGGCCCCAGAACGAATGCCAGTTATCAATAAAACTAAAGCCTTGCTGTCTACAAAATTGCACCAGCCACCTAGATCCACTGCTGATTTTGCAAGTTTTCCCACCTACAAAGAATAGAGAGGTCTATAATTTTTATTGTAGGTACACTTCAACTGTGAGAGACAGAATCTAAAAAAATAAAAAAATAAAATAAAAAAATCAGAAAATCACACTGTATGATTTTTAAATAATTAGTTTGTATTTTACTGCATGAAATAAGTATTTGATACAATAGAAAAACAGACCTTAGAATTTGGTACAGAAACCTGTTATACCAGTTCATAGTAGGCAGTGTAATATTTTACACTGTGGTATGCTGGGGGAGGGAGGGCAGCACATCCAAGAAGGACACATCCAGTCTGGACAAACTGATCAGTGGTTGTCATGAAGCTGGACTCGCTGGTGACGGTGGCAGAGAAGAGAACACTTGGCAAACTGCTGGACATTATGGACGATACCACTCACCCTCTGCATACCGTCATCAGCAACCAGAGGAGCCTCTTCAGCCACAGACTGCTCCTTTGCAAGTGCAGGACCAACAGACTGAAAAACTCCTTTGACCCTCAGACCAACAGACTGTACAACTCCTCATTCAGGAGGAGGAGGAGTAACAGGAAGACAGAGGATGGGAAGGAGAGGAACAGTAGTAGCCAGTAAACCAGTATTGATCAGTATGTCTGGTATTTATATTTGCAAACTGTTTTGTTTGTTTGTTTGTTTTCAGCTTTTGATACTCTGTGTGCTTCTTACCCTGTGTGCAGCTATACAATGCTGCTGGAACCTCAATTTCCCTGAGAGAGTCTTCCCAAGGGGTCAACAGAGTTCTGTGTAATCTAATCTAATCTTTGCTTGCAGTTACAGAGGTCAGACGTTTCCTGTAGTACTTGATCAAGTTTGCACACTGCAGCAGGGATTTTGGTCCACTCCTCCACACAGATCTTCTCCAAATCTTTCAGGTTTGGAGTTTCAGCTTCCTCCAAAGATTTTCTATTGGGTTCAGGTTTGGAGACTGGCTCGGTCACTCCAGGACCTTGAAATGCTTCTTACGGAGCCCCTCCTTAGTTGCCCTGGCTGTGTGCGTCGGATCAGTGTCATGCTGGAAGACCCAGCCATGACCCATCTTCACAACCCATCTTCACAACCCATCTTCACGACCCATCTTCATGACCCATCTACATGGCCCATCTTCACGACCCTTTTTTCCCCTTCTGAGGGAAGGAGGTTGTTTCCCAAAATCTAGCGATACATGACCCCATCTATCCTCCCTTCAATACGGTGCAGTCGTCCTGTCCCCTTTGCAGAAGAGCACCCCCAGAGTATGATGTTTCCACCCCCATGCTTCACAGTTGGGACGGTTTTCTTAGGGTTGTTCTCATCCTCTAAACATGGTAAGTGGAGTTGATTCCAAAAAGCTCTATTCTGGTCTCATCTGACCACATGACCTTCTCCCATGCCTCCTCTGGATCATCCAGATGGTCACTGGTGAACTTCAAACAGCCTGGACATGTGCTGGCGTGAGCAGGGGGACCCTGCTGCCCTGCAGGATTTTAAACCATGATGGCGTCATGTGTTACTAATATAATCTTTGTGACTGTGGTCCCAGTTCTCTTCAGGTCATTGACCAGGTCCTCCTGTGTAGTTCTGGGCTTTCTCAGAATCATCCTTACCCCACGAGGTGAGATCTTGCATGGAGCCCCAGGCAGAGGAAGCTTGACAGTCATCTCGTGTTTCTTCCATTTTCTAATAATGACACCAACAGCTGTTGCCTTCTCACCAAGCTGCTTGCTTGTTGTCCTGTAGTCCATCCCAGCCTTGTGCAGGTCTACAGTTTATCCCTGGTGTCCTTAGACAGCTCTTTGGTCTTGGCCATGGTGGACAGGTTGGAGTGTGATTGATTGAGTGTGTGAACAGGTGTCCTTTATACAGGTAACCAGTTCAAACAGGTGCAGTTAATACAGGTAAAGAGTGCAGAATAAGAGGACTTCTTAAAGAAAAACTAACAGGTCTGTAAGAGCCAAAGTTCTTGCTGGTTAGTTGGTGATCAAATACTTATTTCATGCAATAAAATACTAATTAATTATTTAAAAATCATACAATGTGATTTTGTGGTTTTTTTTGGATTCTGTCTCTCAAAGTTGAAGTGTACCAACGATAAAAAATTACAGACCTCTACATTCTTTGTAGGTAGGGAAACTTGCAAAATTGTCAGTGGATCAAGTACTTATTTGCCTCACTGCATGACACAATTCTAAGTTAAGTGTTAGGTGATGCCAATGACACACTGGACCAAGGACCATCATTTTCATCATCTCTGAATTTAAAAGCAATAAATTGCTGGACATCCAGCTTTTCACTGATGCAGTGCAATTCTCTAAGGATTTTATGTGTAGGAGATTACCAGCAGTTATCAGCATGTACTGTTATGGATTTGATCCCCAAACACCTGGGTTAGACTCCAATGCAGGGAGGCTGAATGGATAAAGAAAACCAGATTTATTGTACAAGGATTGTACAAGACCAAATGCAGTGTGAATGGTGAATACAGCTTTGGAGATTAGCAATTTTCAATTTCAATTTATTTCCCTTATATAGCGCCAAATCACAACAGAGTTGCCTCAAGGTGCTTCACACAGGTAAGGTCTAACCTTACCAACCCCCAGAGCAACAGTGGTAAGGAAAAACTCCCTCTGACGAAGAAACCTCAAGCAGACCAGACTCAAAGGGGTGACCCTCTGCTTGGGCCATGCGACAAACATAAATTACAGAACAATTCACAGAACAATTCACGGACGAATATACAAGAAATGCTATTGGAGCATAGGACAGGAGGGTCGCCAACACAAATACAACTCCCATCTCTGGATGGAGCTGCACCTTAAACAGAGAAAAAACAGAATCAGGCATCAGAAAGACAAAAAATACTGTATAATTTGCCAGCATTAATCAACAAGAAAAACAGAAGAAATAGTAAGGTGATCGCCGGCCGCTAGCCCTAAACTTCACTAAAACACCCAGAATTTAGGTAAAGTTGAGGCCGGGGCCCGCTCCAATTACAAAAAAAATGAATTTAAAGAGTAAAAGGCGTAAAACAAAACTGTACCAGTATGCTAGCCATATGAAAGGGAAAAGAAGTGCGTCTTAAGTCTGGACTTGAAAATCTCCACAGAATCTGATTGTTTTATTGATGCAGGGAGACCATTCCACAGAACAGGGGCACGATAAGAGAAAGCTCTGTGACCCACAGACTTCTTATTCACCTTAGGGACACAAAATAGTCCTGCACCCTGAGAACGTAAAGCCCGGGCTGGTACATAAGATTTAATTAGGTCAGCTCGGTAGGGAGGTGCCAGTCCATGAATAATTTTATAGGTTAGTAGCAGAACCTTAAAATCTGATCTCACTGGGACAGGAAGCCAGTGAAGAGACGCCAGAATGGGTGTAATGTGGTCGAACTTTCTGCTTCGTGTCAAAAGTCTAGCTGCAGCATTTTGAACCAATTGGAGAGCCCTAATGCTAGACTGCGGTAAACCAGAAAATAGAACATTGCAGTAGTCCAATCTAGAAGAGATGAACGCATGGATCAGGGTCTCAGCATCAGCCATAGACAGAATGGGACGAATCTTCACTATATTTCACAGGTGGAAGAAAGCAGTCCTAGTAATATTTCTAATATGGAGGCCAAAGGACAATGAAGGATCAAAAATTAGCCCAAGGTTCCTCACTTTGTCAGTGTGATGTATGACACACAAGCCCAGGCTGAGTGTTTACTGGTCAAATTGATGCCGATATCTCACTGGACCAAGAACCATCATTTCAGTTTAAAAGTAGGAAGTTTCTAGACATCCAACTTCTCACTGCTGTAGGGCAATCTTCTAAAGATTTTATGTGAACAAGATTACCAGCAGTTATCAGAGTGGAGACCCGGCCCGTGTTGCGGTGGAAACCGGTGGTCGCAGCCCAAGTGGATCCGGTGTGCAGGTGGAGTTCCAAGGTATGGAGTTGTGCATGGTCTGTGGTCTAGGTGGCCCCCAGTGGAGCTGACGGAGAGCGGTGTCACTACAGAGGAGGAGATACTGTATGAGGGTGGCAGTGTACAATTGCTCAGAACCAAAATAGCACAGGTGTCAAAAAACCAGCAGACAGCAAACAGAGAGTCCAGAAATAACTGCGATGGAACGCAAACAGTAGATTCTATTCAGAAATAGAGAGGCCAGGTACCAGGTCGTGAACACTGAGTTTCTGGCGCCGATGAGCCATTGGACCAGGGTTTTTTATGGAGGCAGGTTGATTGTAGACAGGTGTGTTCATCAGCTGCACAAGGAATGCCACCTGGAAGAGAGAGCGAGCGAGAGAGAGAGAGAGAGAGAGAGAGAGAGAGAGAGAGAGAGAGAGAGAGAGAGAGAGAGATAGAGAGAGAGAGAGCAGAGGAACAGGTACCAGGGCGACATACAATAGTACGTCCCCCTCAATGGGAGCCCCCAGGTGACCTACCGGGCTGATCAGGATGCTAATGGTAGAAGTCCCGGAGGAGGGAAGGGTCCAAGATGAGGCTTCCCTTGACCCAGGAGCGTCCCAGTCCACCAGATATTGGAAACCCTGACCGTGCCGACGAACATCCAAGATCTTGTTGACCATCCAGGTAGGATGACCGTTGACAATCCGGGCAGGAGGAGGTGGTGAAGCTGGTGGAGACAGCCGACTGGAGCAGACAGGCTTGAGTTGGGACACGTGGAAGACTGGGTGGATCTCCAGGGAATGAGGCAGACGGAGACGCACAGAGGTAGGGTTGACCACCCGATCAACCACAAACAGACCAATGTAGCGAGGAGCGAGCTTGGGGGACTCTGTCTGTAGAGAAATGCCCCCGAAGAGAGCCATACCTCCTGCCCGGGCTGGTAGACAGGGGCTGGGGCGCAGTGATGGTTGGCATGACGTTCCATCCTCTCCTTAGCCCACAGAAGGGCGGAACGGGCTGTCCTCCACACCCAACGGCAATGCCTGAGGTGGGCCTGAACTGACGGTACTGCAATGTCCGCTTCCTGTAGCGGAAACAGGGGAGGTTGATAGTCAAGTGACACTTCAAAAGGAGCAAGTCCAGTCGCTGAGGAGATCTGAGAATTGTGAGCATATTCAATCCAAGGAGGTGGGTGCTCCATTCATTCGGGTGGGAGGACGAGACACACCCAAGAGTGGATTCCAGGTCCTGGTTGGCCCGTTCTGCCTGACCATTGCTCTGTGGATGGTAACCAGAGGAGAGGCTTACGGAGGCCCCAAGCGGCGCACAGAATCACCTCCAGACCTGAGAGGTGAATTGGGGACCTCGGTCTGACACCACATCCGAGGGTATGCCATGCAACCGCACCACGTGGTGAACTAGGAAGTCAGCAGTCTCCTGGGCCGTTGGAATCACCGGCAGAGCCACAAAGTGTGCCGCCTTGGAAAACCGATCCACAATCGTGAGGACCACGGTGTTACCCTGGGATGGACGTAGGCCTGTGACAAAGTCCAGGCAGATGTGGGACCAGGGGTGGCTTGGCGTGGGAAGCAGTTGAAGAAACTCAGCAGGTGGATGATGAAGAAACTTGCCCCTGGCGCAGATGGTACAAGCTTGAACATAGGCACGCACGTCCACCTGGACTGAGGGTCACCAGAAGTGACGATCTACAGGTCTACAGTTCGGGAAACCCCAGGATGGCAGGTGAGCTTAGACGCATGGCAGAAGGTGAGGACTTCCAATCGAGCTTCTGGCGGAACGAAAAGCCGCCCGGGAGGTCCTCCTCCAGGATCCGGATGTCTGTCCAAAGCCTCCCGGACGACTCTCTCAACACCCCAGGTAAGGGCCCCCACGACCATGGAACAAGGCAGAATTAGGTCCGACGTGGAGGGGGGATCTGTGAGTTCAAACTGGTGGGATAAGGCGTCAGGTTTTCTGTTCTTGGTTCCGGGCTGGTAGGTAAGGTTGAAGTTGAAGCGTCCAAAAAACAAGGACCACCTGGACTGACGGGAATTGAGACGTTTGGCTGTTTTTATGTATTCCAGGTTTTTGTGATCTGTCCAAACAGTGAATGGAACTGCGGCCCCCTTCAGCCAGTGTCTCCACTCTGCCAGAGCCTCCTTCACAGCCAGAAGTTCCCAGTTCCCAACATCATAGTTCCTCTCCACTAAGGTCAGCCGGCGGGAGAAGAAAACAAAAGGATGGAGTTTGTTGTCTGTGGCGGACTGCTGAGACAGGACAGCACCAATACCGGAATCTGAGGCATCAACCTCCACAACAAACTGGCGGTCCGGATCAGCTTGGAGCAAGATAGGTGCTGTGGAGAACTGGTGTTTAAGGTCCTGGAAGGCTCTGTCAGCTGAGGCGGACCACTGAAACGGGACTTTAGGGGAAGTGAGTGCTGTGAGAGGCGAGGCAACAATACTGAAGTTTCGAATGAATCTGCGATAAAAATTGGCAAAACCAAGAAACTGTTGTAACGGTTTTCGGGATGTCGGAACTGGCCATTGAGTTACAGCTGTGACTTTACTGGGATCTGGCTTAACTGAGTTGGGAGAAATAACGAAGCCAAGGAAGGAAATAGTTGACTGATGGAATTCACATTTCTGGGCCTTCACAAACAACCGGTTCTCCAACAACTGCTGGAGTACTAAACGCACGTGCTTGATGTGTTCACAGAGAGTAGGAGAAAAAATGAGGATATCGTCAAGATAGATGAAAACAAACCGGCTGAAGAAGTCCCGAAGGACATCGTTGACTAGAGCTTGGAAGGTGGCGGGAGCGTTTGTGAGACAGAAAGTCATGACCAGATCTTCAAAATGTCTGAGAGGAGTGTTGAAGGCAGTCTTCCACTCATCACCCTCCCTGACCCGGACCAGGTGATAGGCGTTTCTGACGTCTAATTTGGAAAAAATTGAGGCCCCCTGCAGGGGACTGAATGCAGAATCTAAAAGGGGGAGTGGGTACCGATTGCGGACCGTTATGGCATTCATGCCCCGGAAATCAATGCAGGGGCACAGAGTACCATCCTTCTTCCCGACAAACAAAAAACCTGCCCCCAGAGGGGATGACGAGTGACGTATCAGCCCAGCAGACAAGGAGTCCCGGATATAGGTCTCCATTGCCTCACGTTCCAGGCGCGACAGATTGTAGAGCCGACTGACGGGATACTTGGCGCCTAGAAGTAAGTCAATGGCGCAGTCATAAGGACGGTGCTGGGGGAGTGACAGAGCATGATCCTTACTGAACACCTCAGCAAGATCGTGATACTCTATGGGGACTACAGACAGATCAGGAGGTGAAGTGACCTCCTCCCTGACCTTAACACTGGGCAGAATGGATGATCGAAGACACTCACTGTGGCAGGCCTCGCTCCACTGTGTGACTGACCCGATCGACCAGTCAATCCGGGGATTGTGTTTGATAACCCAAGGATTACCTAAAACCAGGGGGGACAGGGAAGAAAACACAAAGAACTGGATTGTCTCCCGGTGGTTCCCAGATACCACTAGAGTGACCGGTTTGGTTTGATGTGTTATGGCAGGAAGGGGAGTGCCGTCTAAAGCATGCACTGAAAGGGGCGTGTCCAGTGCCACCACCGGGATGCAAGAATTGATTACAACCTTGCGATCCAAAAAATTCCCTTCTGCCCCAGTGTAAATTAGTGCAGGAATAGATAAAGAACAGTCATTAAACAAAAGAGTACCCGGGATTTGGGTGCATCCGGATTGAACACCCGTGAATGTTATCTTACGCTCATCCTTAGCCCGGAGTCTAAGGATGAGCATTGGTTTTTGGCCGCATGGGACAAGAACTGCGGATGTGGCCAGTGGCAGCACAATATAAACATTCCCCAGCCTCCAGTCTCCACTGGCGCTCCTGTGGTGATAATTTGGCCCTGCCGAGTTGCATTGGCTCATCAGCAGGGGGAGCTGGAGGTCTGGGAATAGACACAGCAGTGGAGCTTGGGAAAGAAGGGCCCGGTCCAGACCATGGAGGGATCCGAGCGGCAGCACTCCGGTCAGCCTTCCGGCTTTTCTCCCGCTGACACTCCCTCAGCTGGTTATCACTACGGATGGCTAATGAGATTCATTGGTCCATTGATTCTGGTGAATCATGGACCACCAGTTCGTCCTTTAATGCCTCCGATAGACCGTTAACGAATACGCTTTGCAGCACCAGAGAGTCCCAGCTGGCCTCCGCAGTGAGAACCGGGAAGTCAATCAATCAATCAATCAACTTTTTTCTTGTATAGCGCCAAATCACAACAAACAGTTGCCCCAAGGCGCTCCACATTGCAAGGCAAGGCCATACAATAATTATGAAACACAGTCTACGTCTAAAGCAACATAACCAAGGGATGGTCCAGGGTCACCCGATCCAGCCCTAACTATAAGCCTTAGCGAAAAGGAAAGTTTTAAGCCTAATCTTAAAAGTAGAGAGGGTATCTGTCTCCCTGATCTGAATTGGGAGCTGGTTCCACAGGAGAGGAGCCTGAAAGCTGAAGGCTCTGCCTCCCATTCTACTCTTACAAACCCTAGGAACTACAAGTAAGCCCGCAGTCTGAGAGCGAAGCGCTCTAATGGGGTAATATGGTACTACGAGGTCCCTAAGATAAGATGGGACCTGATTATTCAAAACCTTATAAGTAAGAAGAAGAATTTTAAATTCTATTCTAGCATTAACAGGAAGCCAATGAAGGGAGGCCAACACGGGTGAGATATGCTCTCTCCTGCTAGTCCCCGTCAGTACTCTAGCTGCAGCATTCTGAACCAACTGAAGGCTTTTTAGGGAACTTTTAGGACAACCTGATAATAATGAATTACAATAGTCCAGCCTAGAGGAAACAAATGCATGAATTAGTTTTTCAGCATCACTCTGAGACAAGACCTTTCTGATTTTAGAGATATTGCGTAAATGCAAAAAGGCAGTCCTACATATTTGTTTAATATGCGCTTTGAATGACATATCCTGATCAAAAATAACTCCAAGATTTCTCACAGTATTACTAGAGATCAGGGAAATGCCATCCAGAGTAACGATCTGGTTAGACACCATGCTTCTAAGATTTGTGGGGCCAAGTACAATAACTTCAGTTTTATCTGAGTTTAAAAGCAGGAAATTAGAGGTCATCCATGTCTTTATGTCTGTAAGACAATCCTGCAGTTTAGCTAATTGGTGCGTATCCTCTGGCATCATGGATAGATAAAGCTGGGTATCATCTGCGTAACAATGAAAATTTAAGCAATACCGTCTAATCATACTGCCCAAGGGAAGCATGTATAAAGTGAATAAAATTGGTCCTAGCACAGAACCTTGTGGAACTCCATAATTAACTTTAGTCTGTGAAGAAGATTCCCCATTTACATGAACAAACTGTAATCTATTAGACAAATATGATTCAAACCACCGCAGCGCAATGCCTTTAATACCTATGACATGCTCTAATCTCTGTAATAAAATTTTATGGTCAACAGTATCAAAAGCAGCACTGAGGTCCAACAGAACAAGCACAGAGATAAGTCCACTGTCCGAAGCCATAAGAAGATCATTTGTAACCTTCACTAATGCTGTTTCTGTACTATGATGAATTCTAAAACCTGACTGAAACTCTTCAAATAGACCATTCCTCTGCAGGTGATCAGTTAGCTGTTTTACAACTACCCTCTCAAGAATCTTTGAGAGAAAAGGAAGGTTGGAGATTGGCCTATAATTAGCTAAGATAGCTGGGTCAAGTGATGGCTTTTTAAGTAATGGTTTAATTACTGCCACCTTAAAGGCCTGTGGTACATAACCAACTAACAAAGATAGATTGATCATATTTAAGATTGAAGCATTAAATAATGGTAGGACTTCCTTGAGCAGCCTGGCAGGAATGGGGTCTAATAAGCATGTTGATGGTTTGGATGAAGTAACTAATGAAAATAACTCAGACAGAACAATCGGAGAGAAAGAGTCTAACCAAATACCGGCATCACTGAAAGCAGCCAAAGATAACGATACATCTTTGGGATGGTTATGAGTAATTTTTTCTCTAATAGTCAAAATTTTGTTAGCAAAGAAAGTCATGAAGTCATTACTAGTTAAAGTTAATGGAATACTCAGCTCAATAGAGCTCTGACTCTTTGTCAGCCTGGCTACAGTGCTGAAAAGAAACCTGGGGTTGTTCTTATTTTCTTCAATTAGTGATGAGTAGAAAGATGTCCTAGCTTCACGAAGGGCTTTCTTATAGAGCAACAAACTCTTTTTCCAGGCTAAGTGAAGATCTTCTAAATTAGTGAGACGCCATTTCCTCTCCAACTTATGGGTTATCTGCTTTAAGCTACGAGTTTGTGAGTTATACCACGGAGTCAGACACTTCTGATTTAAAGCTCTCTTTTTCAGAGGAGCTACAGCATCCAAAGTTGTCTTCAATGAGGATGTAAAACTATTGACAAGATACTCTAACTCCCTTACAGAGTTTAGGTAGCTACTCTGCTCTGTGTTGGTATATGACATTAGAGAACATAAAGAAGGAATCATATCCTTAAACCTAGTTACAGCGCTTTCTGAAAGACTTCTAGTGTAATGAAACTTATTCCCCACTGCAGGGTAGTCCATCAGGGTAAATGTAAATGTTATTAAAAAATGATCAGACAAAAGGGAGTTTTCAGGGAATACTGTTAAGTCTTCTATTTCCATACCATAAGTCAGAACAAGATCTAAAATATGATTAAAGTGGTGGGTGGACTCATTTACTTTTTGAGCAAAGCCGATAGAGTCTAATAATAGATTAAATGCAGTGTTGAGGCTGTCATTCTCAGCAACAGTGCTAAAAAAAATAAAAACTAAAATAATAAAATAAAAATCCACTGGACAGGCTGCGGAGCAGCACAGGTAACACACGACAACAGTGGTAAAAATAAAATAAAAATCCACTAGACAGGCTGTGGAGCAGCACAGGTAACACACGACAACAGTGGTAAAAATAAAATAAAAATCCACTAGACAGGCTGTGGAGCAGCACAGGTAACACACGACAACAGTGCTAAAAATAAAATAAAAATCCACTAGACAGGCTGCGGAGCAGCACAGGTAACACACGACAACAGTGGAAAAAATAAAATAAAAATCCACTAGACAGGCTGTGTACCAGCACAGGTAACGCACGACAACAGTGCTAAAAAATTAAATAAAAATCCACTGGACAGGCTGTGGAGCAGCACGACAACAGTGCTAAAAAATAAAATAAAAATAAAAACGAAAGCGTTAGCAAGCTAGTTAGCTTGCCAACGCTGATGAAGGTTAGCTGATAAAAGAGCTCCGTCGCGATGCTTCGACCGTTAGAGGTCTTCTTTAGGCGTTGGAGCACGGTGAAAAAGTAAAAAAAAGTAAAAAAGTCTTGAAAAAGACTGTTAATTCAAAGAACTCAAACAGCTCAGTTCAAACAGCTAACAGATACAGCAGAACACCGCTGTGCTCCGGAACCAGAAAAAAGTCCTAAAAAAGTCGACTGCATACTCCGCAGCGCTCCGCTGCTCCTGCCTCAGGGACAATAATTGCTGGGAAACTGAGTGACTACGTTGGGGCTGATCGAAAACTAACTGAAACGCTTTGGAAAAAAGTGAAAAGGAGTGCAGCAGAGAGGATTCTGTGCTCCAGAGGGCAGTAGCCCACTTGAGGGCCTCTCCCCGGAGCAAGTTGATGACGTAATAAATCTTACTGAGGTCAGTGGAATACTGAGATGGACGCTGGGAAAAAACAAAGGAACACTGCATGAGGAAGGAAGAGCATGTATCAACATCACCGGAATATGGTTCTGGATGACAGATAAATGGTTCGGGGACTAAACTGGGGGATGCGGAGGCCTGTATGAGTTGAACTGGAGCGGAAACTGGAGCAGGAGGTGGAACCAAGGTAAGCTTCTCAACGGTAGCGGCTAATGAGGACAATATGGTGTGTGTGTGTGTGTGTGTGTGTAACCTGTTGGGAGAGGTCCCGAACATGATCCAACAGTGCAGCGAGATGTTGTTGTTGCTGACCCAGGAAGATGCCCTGGGTGGAAAAGGCCTGTTGTAGTTTGTCTGACCCTGCGGAGTCCATGATGTTGGCCAGAAACTTCTGTTATGGATTTGATCCCCAAACACCTGGGTTAGACTCCAATGCAGGGAGGCTGAATGGATAAAGAAAACCAGATTTATTGTACAAGGATTGTACAAGAACAAATGCAGTCTGAATGGTGAATACAGCTTTGGAGTTTAGCAGAGTGGAGACCCGGCCCGCATTGCGGTGATCGCAGCCCAAGTGGATCCAGTGTGCAGGTGGAGTTCCAAGGTGTGGAGTTGTGCGTGGTCCGTGATCCAGGTGGCCCCCAGTGGAGCTGATGGAGAGTGGTGTCACTACAGAGGAGGAGATACTGTATGAGGGTGGCAGTGTACAACTTCTCAGAACCAAAATAGCACAGGTGTCAAAAAACCAGCAGATAGCAAACAGAGAGTCCAGAAATAACTGCGACGGAATGCAAACAGTAGATTCTATTCAGAAATAGAAAGGCCAGGTATCAGGTTGTGAACACTGAGTTTCTGGCGCCGATGAGCCATTGGACCAGGGTTTTTATGGAGGCAGGTTGATTGTAGACAGGTGTGCTCATCAGCCCCACAAGGAATGCCACCTGGAAGAGAGAGAGAGAGAGAGAGAGAGAGAGAGCAGAGGAGCAGATACCAGGGCAACACACAACATGTACAACTGAGTATCATCAGCATAACAATGAAAGGTAATCCCAAAACACCGCAGTATGTGCCCGAGGGATGCTATATAAAGTGAGAAAAGTAGGGGGCCTAAGACGGACCCCTGTGGAACCCCATATTTCATGTCACCAAAGTTAGAGGCAGTTAGGTATGATGTCAACCATGCAAGGACATTCCCAGTAACTCCAAAATGATTCTCCAGGCTATCAAGTAGAATGGGGTAATCCATATAGTGCTTACTGCTGATGAATTATGATGCTGATGATTCTGTTTTTCTCTCTGTCAGAGGCATGAACTGCATAACGTGGAATTGCAGAATTGAGAGATCAAACCCGCAAGGGGCTGGACTGATCATGAGTTACAAGGCCTGATGCTGGTGCTGCATGCTGCAGTCTGCATTCGGGGGTGACCCTGTTGCGGGGACAGGCCCACTGATGGCATAAGAAATGTTGGATGACCCCTGCCTGTGGTGCTGACGGCTGTGTGGACTTCTTGTCTTTTTTATAATATTTTTGATTTCCTGTTTTCTGTTTCTTCAGTTTTGAAAAACTTTGCAGAACATTGTAATTGTTAGAATGGCTGAAGCAGAGGGTCACCCCTTTGAGTATGGTCTGCTTGAGGTTTCTTCATCAGAGGGAGTTTTTTCCTTACCACTGCCACCTGTGCTTGCTCTAGGGGTTGGTAAGGTTAGACCTTACTTGTATGAAGCACCTTGAGGCAGCTTTTGTTGTGATTTGGCACTGTATAAACAAAATTAATTAAATTAAAAAAGTCCACAGTATCAAATGCAGCACTAAGATCTAACAACACCAGAACCATAGTGGTGTCTGAATCCATTGTAAGCAGATCATTCACCACTTTAGTGAGAGCCGTCTGTGTGGAAGATTATTCTCAGTAAGATAGTCCACGAGCTGCCGTGACACCACTTTTTCCAGAATTTTAGAGCAAAATGATAGATTTGATATCAGCCGATAGTTTTTCAGTACACTAGGATCAAAATTAGATTTCTTAAGTAATGATTTAAGGAAGGAAAAAGGAAAAACTTTTCCTTTTTCAATGATCATAGTTTTTCCATTTTGTTGCTGGATTTTCCAGTTTGTGTTCTGACACGTGTCTCATGTCTCAGAGGATCCTTGATTCAAATCCCAGCCTGACCAGAAAATCACTAAGGGCCCTTAGGCAAGGTCCTTAATCCCCTAGTTGCTCCTGGTGTGTAGTGAGCACCTTGTATGGCAGCACACTGACATTGGGGTGAATGTGAGGCATTATTATAAAGTGCTTTGAGCGTCTGATGCAGATGGAAAAGCGCTATATAAATGCAGTCCATTTAATCCAGGGGTTGCTAACCCTGTTCCTGGAGGGCACCTGTCCTGCACGTATTCTAACTCTCCCTGTTCCACTCCCAGGCAATTAACTGTCAGTTGTGCTCAGCCAATAAAGAGCTGGAAGACACCACTTTCAAAACAAAAAAAAAAAAAACAGGTGTGAATTGAGTAGGTTGCTGTGGAAAACAAACAGGGCAGAGGCTCTCCAGGAACAGGGTAGGTGACCCCTGAGATACAGATTTGAACAAAAGCTCAGAATGGTCAGTATTTGTGATTGATTGATGATGAAGTCACAAAACAGGGGTCACCAACCCTGTTCCTGGAGAGACCCTGCCCTGTTTGTTTTCCACATCAACCTACTCAAGTCACACCTGCTTTTGTTTAAGTGGTGTCTTCCAGCTTTAGATTGGCTGAGCACACCTGATAGAGTTAATTGCCTGGGAGTGGAACAGGGAAAGTTAGAAAACATGCAGGACAGGTGCCATTCAGGAACAGGGTTGGTGACCCCTGGTTTAATCACTGCAGATTTGAAACATTTACCCAGAGGTTAATGACAGATTAATAATTTTCAACACAGTCAGCCCAAGAGTGGACCACAGGTCTTTAAACAGTTTTGTTGGTATCAAGTTGAAAAGACATGTTATGCATTTAGCAGAAATGACAGTTTTCTTCAGCACATTGAGTGAAATGAACACGTTCCTGCACTGGTCCGTCCGTACCGTGCTGTAGCAGCAGATTTATTTCTCCATGTCTCTCACTCATCCAGCTGAAGCGAGACCGGGAGCAGAAGATGAGGAAAGCCAAAGCAAATGAAGGCAGAGAAGAGGGGGGTGGCGAGTTCGATGACTTGGTGTCTGCTCTGCGCTCTGGAGAGGTCTTCACCAAGGATCTGTCCATGATGAAGCTGAGAAAGCAGCCAATACACCATTCCAGTCAGGGTGAGGGCGAACAGTCAGCCACCACCTTCAGCTGCTGAAAGAAGGCTCTGTGGACAACAGCGCCTCCATGTGGCTGTCAGCATCCTGCAGACTGCTCACACAACAAATCACCAGCTCTGCAGTGGTACCTGACAACACCTGGATCAAGGTTAAACTTATTTACACGTCATGATGAATTATGACACTGTGTGTGTTTCTGTACAAAGCTGAAGAAACACACACACAGAGCACAGAGAACAGTTCGCGGTTTATCAGGATTATCTCAGCGTGTCCTAAAGTCTGTGATGGCCCCGCCCCCTGTTACAGTGTCATTGTGATGACGAGCATTCACTGTTGCAAGCACCTGGTGGTTATTTGCGTTATATTTACTCCAAATCAATAAAGACTTCACAGTCACATCTAAGACGGACTAAAGAAAATTAAATCAGAACCCTAATAATGTTTTTGTCACCAAGGAACATAGACACTGTCACATTATTATTACCATATTTGATTATATAATGAAATTATATTATGACACAGACACTTTTGCACGTCCTCCTTACTGGCGCCATCTTTGGTGTGATCAGTATCTTTGGTTGTCAAAGATGCACCAAAAATATTTTTCTGTTTTTTTTTTTTTTTCCTCATACAATTATGCCTTTAATTTCTGTGAAATTCAGAATTTTCTCTGAATATTACTTCCTGGTTTTGTAACACACACACACACACACACACACACACACACACACACACACACACACACACACACACACACACACACACACACTGTGTTGCAGTAGACTGTAATTGATCTTCCTAGTAATTACTGAGCATAATGTACGAGGTCTGTCCGTAAGTCCAGCTCTCCACAAGTTCTTTTATACTCACTCGACTGGTAAGCACTGAAAGCCGAGATAGACATGTCCCAACTTGTCCTCTAACACGCCGAAACGGAGGTGTTCCTTTGTCTCGCTTCATCAGCAAATCGGTCGTGACGCGCGAAGCCTCCGCGCGGCTTTCCATGACAAAATCTCTTGTTAAAAGTGAAATCTGCCGGAAAATGGCTGATGTCCAGGTCTTGTGATAACCAGAGAAAGAGCACACGACGGTCTCGTATCCACAGAGCCATCAGCTTAGAAATGATCCAGTGGTTTGTGCCGCATCGTCGCAGCTCGCAGCGCGGCTCACCGACCGTCCTTTAAAGGGGTCCTTAAACCTGTAGTTAAAGTCCTTATTCTCTGTGAAGCCCGTAAAATTTTCACTGAAAGCCAGATAAATGTTTCGAATGGTTTCCAGGTGCCAGTCTCTAACAGCTTCTGAAAAAATTCTGATGGAAAAAAAGTCCTTTTCATTCCGCCATTTCCAGACAATGAAAATCCGACGAGGGGGCGGGACCACTCCTTCCACAAGGCGTGCTCACAGGCGAATGACGTCACCGACAGGCGTGGAAAAACTCACGCATGCGCATGAGGGTTCAAGCATGTCTGACGTAAAAACATATGAATGAAATCCATATAGTTTTTGAAAAAAATAAAAAGGTACGATACTTTACGGACAGACCTCGTATACTGTATTTTTCACTGCTGATTTTTAAGATGAAGCATAAGAACATTCAGCAGTCAGGTTTGCTACATTTGTAGCCAGTGTCATGCTGCTGCCCTCCATCTTTACTGCTCTCTCCTCCGAAGCCGTGACCACGCCCCTCAGAGTCCTCTCTTCCTCAGGTGCATTTCCTCTGCAATACACAAAAATTCATTGATCAAAACTATTTTCGCCATCATCAATAGCACTCACCCTCAAGCGTCTCACAAGATGATCCCACAAGGTTCAAGTGTGATGTGGACATCATATGCCAACCAAAACTGGTTTTAACTGGAATGTTTTTGGTAATAATGATATTCCTCATTAAAAATACAAAGGATATAAAGAATCGTTCTTACCGTTACACAGAGTGGCAGCTGTGACAGGTCGACAGTCACCTGAGTCAAGCGAGAACGAAGAGTGTGCAGAGGAGAGTTGGACAGGGACAAAGAACAGGACAAAGTTTAGCATGTACATGTTGTACAACCTTTTTTTCTTCATGTTTATGAAGCCAAACCTCACCGTTCCATTATCACTGCTAGGCACTAGTGTGCCCGCCACTCCTTTATCAGAGTTCATTTGTTGCGAGTGTTAGTTCACTCAGAATGACAGGTCAGATCACCTGCCAGAGTTGGTGCATCCATCATCTCGCTTGTCCTCCTTCAAGGTGTTCAGATCACCCTGGACCTCCTTCGACAGCCTCTGTGCCTGTTGGGGTTTGGTCTGTGGCTAGGGGTTTTTTTAGTTGTCCCTGTGTCTTACGTCTCTGATCTGATGTCCTGTTCCCTCATCGCTCATGTCTTTCTGTGAGTCCTTGTGTCATGTCTGTTTCACCTCTGGTTTGCACGCCAGTGCATGTAGAACTGTGCTACATGTCCCTTTTCCACTCTGTCACTGTGAGTGTGGTGGGCATGGGCGTCTTCCTCTGTCTTTCTATCAAGTCTGGTCTATTTCCTTAGTCTGTCATCTGTGGATGTGTGTGACGTTATTTGGATGAATGTGCTGCTGTTTTATCGTTGTGTGTGCATGCTTGTCTTGTTGTTCCGTCTGCCAGTGGTCTGTGTGCCCGCTTTCAGGTGAACTCTTTTCTTATTCAGTTTTAGTGTAGTCTAGTCTTTAGGTCTCATTATGTTCATTTTCATTACGTTGCATTTCCCTTATGTAGGTTTTTTCCTGTGTACATTTTCATGAGGTTTCTTCATGTTTGGTTGTTTCTTAATCTCTGCTGCACTCTGGTGTTCTCTTTTGTTACTACATGTTGTGCCATGTAATCAGCACACTCGTGTTCAGTCAGTGCAGCTGGTTATTTAAGGTCACAGTTGGGCTTGGTCTTTGGAGGTCCATTGTTGTTGGTGTTGTGTTGAGCAGTCTTGTTCTCATGTGTCTTCCAGTGCTCTTGTATCAGTGAGTAGTTACTTTTGGATTTTTTGTACTGACTGAGTTCTGGATTTCTGTATTCCCCTTTGTTGTTGGTTGTCTTAAGAGTTTTTCCTCACTTCCTCACATCCCAGATTTCCCTCGCCCTTTCTGGGTTGAGTTTGTATTTTTGTTGAACTCCAGTCTTCACCTTTCTGTATTTTTTTGGTAACCTTCACCTCAATGAATATAGGCTGTTTTTGTTCAGACCTCCTCTCCCCTGGATGGAGTGCTTTGTTAATAAAACACTGTTTTTGGAATTTACCTTTTGTGTCCCAGCTGTCCTGCATATTGACATTTGATTTTTGATTAGTTACTTGTTCCCACACCATAACAGTGTCAGCTTTTGAGCCAGCCTGAGGTGACAGATGCCATCTTGTCACATGAACCCATTCTGGTCCTTGTCAGCACCAAAACTTGGTATGGACCTTTTCACCGGGGACTCAAAGACACTTTGTTGAGAGACCTGTTATGTGTCGGACGCAGCCCGGAGAACCGACCAGCGTTTGAAGGACCCAGTATAAAATAAGCAGAGCACGGTACAAAGGATAACAGAGTTTAATGAACATAACAGTGCTGTGAAAAATATAAAAGTGCGCGGTCTGGCGTGGTGGATTGCGGTGCGCTCCCAGCAGCGCTAACGGTCCGGAGCCAGAACTGGTTCGGACCCAAGGACCCCGCCGACACCCCCCAGGTGGCCGCGACAAACCGAGTCTGTGAAAGAAGGAATCATTATGTGAGTCCACACTCAACACACAGAGAGAACGCTCAAAGGTGTACAAACAGCAAACACTTCCTGGCTTAATTACTAATCAGCTTCCCACCCTGCAGGCATGGAACATCCAGTTCACAAACTCACTGCAGCGGAAGCTGATTTAAACGACCAACATACAGCTCAATATAATAAGGTGTGAGGGACACCACATTTACTGACTGTATAAATGTTAGTCACAAAATCTAACGTACCTCAGGAAGTGTGCTGACGAGCGTGAGACCTCACCCTCTCCTCTTTCACAGACCATGCATCAAACCTGGACGTTCTCTGCATCCACTGATGATGAGATGGCTCCCGAGACGACGATCTCACCCGTCTGGTCACAAGGTCGAGTCTCTGGCAAATACACACTGTGTACTCCAGTCTTAAATGCCACCATGTTCCAATCCATGTAGATGCACCACAGCTGTGAGTCCTGACGAGCCGCAGGTGATCAGGGTGAGGTCCTGATAAACTCAGCTACACAGCCACTCAGTCCCAAATGCAAGCCACCTGGAAGGAAAAACAAAAGACAGAAACAAAAAGGCAGCCAGGCCCCCCAGCCATACAACAAGACCTGAATAACACATAATGGAGATGGATGAATAGGTTCATCTGAAGGCCGTCAAAGTTTCCAGGATACTGTAGAGAAAGATGGATACCTGCTTTTCCCAAATCTCAATACCTTTTGATACCTTTACAATAACCATTGTTTCCCGTAAACTTTAAATTTAATTTTTTTTCAGCGCAGAGAGCTGTCAGTGTCTAACTGTAGTTAGGATGGTTTAAATGCAGAGGACAAATTGTGTTGTATGTATGTGTGCAATGACAATAAAGACTTTATTCTGTTCTATTCCCTCTGACTTGAGTGTTTAATCACACTTTGTTCCTAAACAACCTGATATGATGGGAGCTGCAGACACCAAACACTCCAAAGTGCAGAAGCAAGTGTTCACACACACACACACACACACACACACACACACACACACACACACACACACACACACACACACACACACACACACACACACACACACACACACACACACACACACTGTAACAGCAAACACTTAGGCATTTTACAATATTCAGCCATGAGTATTTGATTACACAGTCAGAGAATGCTTTAGACACCGAATAAGAACACAGAACACACAAACTCCAACAACCAGGTTAACAGTCTGTCTTTTGTCCTGTCAAATCATTTGTGAATTCACAAACATCTTATTCTACTTAATTTATGTATCTATATTGTTTATTCCAGCCAGAACTCCAAACCTAGGAATGACCTCTTTTAGCACTTCATATACTTCAGGCTGAAAATTTTAAACCAGAAGCCACAAAAATGGCACCACTGCCAAATTGAGGAAAACAGTTTGTTGACTTTTTCTAGCTTATAAAATTCTCCTTTCTGTAAGTTGTTTTAAATAGATACATAACTGTAGGAAAATGACAAGGAGCATAACCAATCAAAAACTGTAAAATGTGAAGGTGCAAAACAACATTTGGCCAATCATCCCTCTCAGTGCAAGATACACACCTATGGAATTCTGTAGCTGAAAGCTGTGATCAAACAACCACCATCTTCAGCTTGCGTTAAGATGGGGCCCTTGAATTCCTTTAAACAAAGATAAGCTCCATACAGCAAGGCCTGGTGTATCTTCATGTGTCAAAGAAGAGACTTTTAAGCCCGGCACGGCTTGGATCTGTCAACAAACCCCCAACACTTTAAGGATTTAAGATCACCAAGAAAGCATTCCACAAGGAGATGTGAATGCTTATCAGCACTCCAGACCAGATGTGACTCAACTCCCCTCTCACATAAAAAAGGCCTTCACAGAAAGACACCTTTCTCAACAAAAAGTCCTGAAAAGAGGTTTTCCACACTAAACCCAAAAGAAAACAGCTCACTGAAAGATTACCCTCAATGGGACAATCATTTCAAAGGTTTTGTGGTTGAAATCGACCCAAAATTACCAATTTTATATCACAATTAGTTAAAAGCCATTTCTGACCATGGAACAAGAGCGACCCCTGTGGAATGATTTGGAAAGGGCAGGTTATGGACATCCTGCAAACTTCAATCATCTGACTACATTTTAAAGAAAGGAAAATTCATTGTGTTGTCGTGACAAAAGAACAAAAATATTTGATGTGTTATACTTTGCTCATTGAGAAATGTTTACTTAATGCGTTCGCTTTTATATATATATATATATATATATATATATATATATATATATATATATATATATATATATGTGTGTGTGTGTGTGTGTGTGTGTGTGTGTGTGTGTGTGTGTGTGTGTGTGTGTGTGTGTGTGTCAAGGTCTTGTCTCAGAGTGATGCTGAAAAACTAATTAATGCATTTATTTCCTCTAGGCTGGACTATTGTAATTCATTATTATCAGGTTGTCCAATTGTAAAATTCCAGGTAAACCAATTACAAGATTTATTCTGCAGGACTTGGTTTGGTTTCAAGAATGTTGGAACCTCGCTGATTTATATATATAAAAACTAGACAAAGGAACTCCAGAAACTACGTTACCCAGAGTTCTTGGGGGTGGAGCTTATTAACCCTTTTAAAAAGAGCTCGCGTTCGGGAATACGCTCTCTTACGCTTACCTCTTACACTCCTTACCTTTTTCTCTTCTTTTCCTTGGGTTTAAGGACGTGCCTTGCCGTCCAGATTTTATGACCCTTTGTCTGAAGCCACGTGCTACTTAAGACTAATTCTTGTTTGGTGTACCGACAAGAATTTATTTTTCCGACAGATAACTTTTGCAACCTTTGTCAAGTTAAATGCGCTAGGCGCATTCAACTTCCCTTTTCGAATTTTCAGATTAAAACCTTTTTTCTTTTTTAAACTCCAAATTCCTTTCACGAACCTTTTCTTCTAAAGTCAGCTATTTTTACATTGAATTCTGATTCGACCAAGCTTCCAAAAGACGACGACAAAAGATGAAGTTTTGATTTTTGATAGAGAATAAAGACGCTCAAACTTTTATTCTGACGAGCCATACACTAGAGCGCTGCAAAAGAAAAATATCCAGGTCAGCTGAGACATCCAAAGCGACTTGAACTGCCACCGCAATACAGAATAACAGAATTCATCCCCGCCACTGACGAGACCGAGCGGGTTGGACTGGCAGAGCCTTTGTCAAGGTCCCTGACGAAGCTGTGTGGTGGACAGAGCATCGACTGAACCAGACGATTACAGCATCGGACCTCACAGAGACGGCGCAAAGTAAGACTCTGGGCTATGTTGTCAGATAAACAGAGTGGCTTTATTTAACTCTATTCAAAATCATTAACTCTCTCTCAGGTTGACAAATACCAAAGTAAACAACCTGTTAAATTAGGACGAATTTTATTCCAAAACTCCCGCTACGAAACCAAACTATTAGAACATCATATAATCATTGTTAATTGAATGTCGTCATAATTAAATTGCTCACTGTGATATGTCCTGTCATTTAACTCCTGCCAGGGTTAAATAAATATCTTAAACTTATGAAGTTGTCTGTGATTTTTGTATGGTTTTACAGAGGGTGTCAGATCTGACTTGCGGAGCTTACTCCTTTTGAAACTGAAACTGATTAATTAAATTGAGGCTAATCAATTAATTAATGCTTTAACTCAGAAGGACCTATCCTTGGAAATAGGTGGTGCCCCGACATTAAAATGATCCACCAGTGATAATTTTCAACATTCCAAAACATTGTAATATTCATCCTGTAGCCTTTCCTTCTCTACAGTATATTGGTGCAAACCCGTGTGAGGCGCACTTATCGGGTCTGAACCTCTGTGAGTCATACAGAAAATACAGTCAATTAAGTTGGAAGCATATAGAGCAACTTAATCTGTCCTTCATTCAAACTGTGTGCATGTGCATGTGAGAGAAAAAACAAAGAAAGTGCTGTGTGATTTCCACATGAGAAATTCATGTTTAATGTGAGGCCTCGGTGACAGTTAAATTATGCGAGTTTCCAGATTTAAATTGGTCACCCGGATACATATTGTAAAATTGCGAGATTCCAATTATTGTAATCACTGTATTCTTGACTCCAAGGGACTAGTTAAATTAGCTACTTAACCAGTCACAAAACTTGTGAGTCAGTCAGCACGTTGTGCTCTGAGTGTCCAGCCACGGTTTGCGTGAGCTGAGATTCTGATGTTACACTGAGCCTATAGTCCAGAATGGATTGCCAGTGGTAGCTTGCCTAACCAGGAGACGTCCTGATCAAAAGCTTGTTTGAGAGAAAAGGGAGGGGGACCGCCGTGTCCACCATCTTTTATACATGCTTCCCTTAGGCAGTATTATTAGACGGTATTGCTTAAATTTTCATTGTTACGCAGATGATACCCAGCTTTATCTATCCATGAAGCCAGAGGACACACACCAATTAGCTAAACTGCAGGATTGTCTTACAGACATAAAGACATGGATGACCTCTAATTTCCTGCTTTTAAACTCAGATAAAACTGAAGTTATTGTACTTGGCCCCACAAATCTTAGAAACATGGTGTCTAACCAGATCCTTACTCTGGATGGCATTACCCTGACCTCTAGTAATACTGTGAGAAATCTTGGAGTCATTTTTGATCAGGATATGTCATTCAAAGCGCATATTAAACAAATATGTAGGACTGCTTTTTTGCATTTACGCAATATCTCTAAAATCAGAAAGGTCTTGTCTCAGAGTGATGCTGAAAAACTAATTCATGCATTTATTTCCTCTAGGCTGGACTATTGTAATTCATTATTATCAGGTTGTCCTAAAAGTTCCCTAAAAAGCCTTCAGTTAATTCAAAATGCTGCAGCTGGAGTACTGACGGGGACTAGAAGGAGAGAGCATATCTCACCCATATTGGCCTCTCTTCATTGGCTTCCTGTTAATTCTAGAATAGAATTTAAAATTCTTCTTCTTACTTATAAGGTTTTGAATAATCAGGTCCCATCTTATCTTAGGGACCTCGTAGTACCATATCACCCCAATAGAGCGCTTCGCTCTCAGACTGCAGGCTTACTTGTAGTTCCTAGGGTTTGTAAGAGTAGAATGGGAGGCAGAGCCTTCAGCTTTCAGGCTCCTCTCCTGTGGAACCAGCTCCCAATTCAGATCAGGGAGACAGACACCCTCTCTACTTTTAAGATTAGGCTTAAAACTTTCCTTTTTGCTAAAGCTTATAGTTAGGGCTGGATCAGGTGACCCTGAACCATCCCTTAGTTATGCTGCTATAGACGTAGACTGCTGGGGGGTTCCCATGATGCACTGTTTCTTTCTCTTTTTGCTCTGTATGCACCACTCTGCATTTAATCATTAGTGATCGATCTCTGCTCCCCTCCACAGCATGTCTTTTTCCTGGTTCTCTCCCTCAGCCCCAACCAGTCCCAGCAGAAGACTGCCCCTCCCTGAGCCTGGTTCTGCTGGAGGTTTCTTCCTGTTAAAAGGGAGTTTTTCCTTCCCACTGTAGCCAAGTGCTTGCTCACACTGCACCATGTCAAACGCACGACGTAAACAATCGCCATCTTAGTACGCCCGCTCCGAATGGCTTAGCAGCCCACGAGCGGTGTTGAAAATCATAAACGATTTGTTTTCATTAAGCATTACTTGGTGAACCAAGCTGCTTCTAACGGTCACTAACTGCATGAAACATGCATGTTAATCAGTCTGTATAATTTCGTTCAATCGATTTCCGCTGCCGGCGCGATGCGCGACAGTACGGGCCTGCTAAAGAGCGCTAATACGCACTAGCTTCTACAGCCGTGCTAACAGCCCCTTAACTCGGATTGAACACTCATCAGCCATCGGAAAGCCGGAAGCAATAGCGTGCTAACAGGCCATTAGCCGCTCTCAAACGCAGAGGCGCCGATCATTGAATTAACCCAGGTGCTAACCACCGCAGCTAAGCACCTGACTACTGCATGTAAATAATTTCCAGCGACTTTTTAACTTTTTCCTACCACTTAAAAGAATAACTACTATTAACTGAAACATTTATTATCAAGTCTTATCTTGCATAATAATTTTTTTTAAACTCTTTGATGTCGCTTTTCCAATTCTAATTGGAAAAATTAATCTTTTATTCTACTGTCTGGATACTAACCAAGTGTACACACCTATATTTTTAATCTTGTTGTTTTCACAACTAACTAATGAACTTTACAGTTTCAATCCTGTTTAATTAGGAATAATCAGGAGATCATTAATAACAATAAAGAAAAATTTTTTTTTTTTTTATTGTTTATCATTAAAAGAACACCTCCTTTAGGAGTGATTTCTTTTTAAAGCGAAAGCACTGAAACTTTACCGAAGTGTAACCCATAGCAGTTCTAAACAGAGAACATTGGTGTTACATCACAATAACTAAACAAAGTAAAGTTCTACTTGTGTGTACATAACACAACAAATAACACTCCTCAATATCAATCAATCAATCAATCAATTTTATTTATGTAGCGCCAAATCACAACAAACAGTTGCCCCAAGGCGCTTTATATTGTAAGGCAAGGCCATACAATAATTATGTAAAACCCCAACGGTCAAAACGACCCCCTGTGAGCAAGTACTTGGCTACAGTGGGAAGGAAAAACTCCCTTTTAACAGGAAGAAACCTCCAGCAGAACCAGGCTCAGGGAGGGGCAGTCTTCTGCTGGGAATTTGGTGGGATTTGGTGCTATATAAATAAAATTGATTTGATTTGTTTCTGGTGGACGCCGTCTAACCGTCATCCAAGAAAGCCAACATGGCCACGCCCAGTGACAACAAACCAAGAACTTCTACCGACCTGGAAAGCCAAGGTCGTAGCGACTCAGGTGAGCTTTTAGAAGAGGTCTTATCTGACCTGACCGCCAAAATATTGCCTGGCTACTTGCATGACATGCAACAAACCACGCGCGAAAGCATAGTTGCTGAGATGTCTGAACTCATCAGTCAGACATGAGCAGCAACTGTGGAAAAGAAAAACCTGGCTACAGTGCTTGGCAAGCTAGCCATTGCCACAGCCCTGAAGCTCAAAAATGCATAATCACTCATGGACAAATCAGTTCTTTCTATAAAAAGGCAGAAAGAACAAAATGCTGAATTCCGTGAGGAGAATAAACTCCTGAGACAGCAATTGGAAGAAAAACAACAGTTTTTGACCCTTGTTGAAGAAACGTTGGAAGACCTACAGGCTTCCCCAAATCAGTCCAATGAATCAGATACCACATCTGATCCTGGAACTAAAGACCAAACCTTACTCCTAAAAGAAACTCTTCAGGAACGTGACAATGAAGTTAAGGAGTTACAGACTGAACTTAGCGCCGCGTATCGAGAACAAGGACAAGCTCATGATTTACTCCAACAGGCGTATGGTGAGCTTAAAACATTAAAGAGACATGTGGGAAAGCATGAAGACATTTTGGAGTCTGAAAAGCTGAAAACTCGTGAGGTGCTGAGACGTCTGACAGACACACAAAATCTTCTAGACGATACTCGAGAACAAAATGAGTGCCTCAATGCTGAAGAGCAATCAATAAAGCGCGAACGACAATTAAACTCCCAACCACTGGGAGACCCTGAACAAAAGGTCATGTGGAAAAGTGGAACGCAAACGTTCACCACCACAGACCGCAAGGAAGTGCACCCTGAACCCCTGTCAGGACCCATGCCGTATCCTCAGGAGTCCCAATCGCCTTATCATGGGTATCGAGAGACACCGCCTCTCCTTCACCCTCAGATACGGCCTATCACAGTCCTTAATGACAGAGAGCTGGACAAGATTGCACGGCTTATTAACCGTTTTGAGCCAACTCCAGGAGGCTCCCCTGACACATGTGCATATTTAAACGACATACGCTATTACCTCAGGGATTTCACTCATGCTACCGGTGAACATTACATTTACCTCATCAAGCGGACTTCCAGCCGCAAGGTCAGCCGGTTCGTTGAGCGTCAACCTGCTGAGGTACGACAAGACTTTGCTAAACTTAGCTTAGCATTAGAAAAAGAATATTCAGATCACTCCGTTCGGACAGGCCTAGCCGCCGCTATGGCTGTCAAACAAGGCAGGCGTGAACCGCCCCAACAATATTACAACAGGCTTCTCTGTACCTATTTCGGCACCCGAAATGAACCAGGTATGGCAGAGGTCCTTAATTTTAAAACCTTGTTCCTTGAGAACCTCCACCCTAACACGGGTCATCATCTGGGAATCCTGGGAGATCCCAATGAGGCTCCCATACAGTACCTGCGTGACCTTGCTGCGAAAGGTTTTGCTAAACAAATTAGGAGAGAGGGTAAATCCGAGGACAAAATGATCCTCAGCCTTGAAGCACCTAGGCCTACCCTCGAGCTTGAAAGCACCTCCGGGGGGTCATTTAATCTTTATACTGGCTCTGCCACGACCTCCTCTCGACAGAAGAAACCATCTGTTAGAAGCCGACCCAAGGACCACGAGCAAAACCGCAGTGGTCCCCACAAAACCAAAGTGACTTTGGAACCAGAGAGGGCTCCGAAAATGCTGAAAATCGGGGAAATAAGTTCAAACCCAGACAGTGGGAGAAGCCCACCACATGGGAAGATCACCCCGATGACAAACGTGGATACCCAGGTGACCGATCCCAAGGATGGCAGGGTTCCAGACACCCACATCAGGGACCACCTGGATGCAATAATAAGAGCACTTGGAATCGAGACTTCCGAGAAAGAGACCTGTCCAATGTATGTAGACTCAAGTCTCCACCAAGAAATCCGGAAGATCATGAAAGGCCTCCTCCAGGAATTTGAGGACGAAAAGGCCAAAAAGAAAGCTAACGTGCTGTGTGTAAACCGTATAGCTCCAACCACCCACCCGGTGTCTTCACAAACTCCACCAGAGGCGTCTGAGGAAGACCTATACCGGAGTGTAGACAACCCGTTAGCGTCACCATCTCAGGATCCACATCCTGAGACGCTGTACCTTTCAGATGGGGATCAAGAACCAGGAGAGACCAAGTCTGGTCCTCCCGGTGCCATCTTGGTAGTCCAGGTTGATCAGGACCAGAGATCATGCACTGATCCAGCGTCCATTATAACTGCACAACCACCCGTATGGAAATTCTTAGGCAACCTCTCTGAGAAGGGGATTACAAAGAAATTCTATTTGTCCCTAATTCTGGAAAACTCACTAAGACATGAGGCTCTTCTGGACACCGCTACAGATGTCACCTTGATGTCTACTTCACTGTTTAAACAACTGCAGGTAGCAGCACGGCAGGCCAACAGAAGCCTCAAACTATCGCCGTGTTCGTTGGAGATCCAGCCCTACATGAACAACTTTGTCCTCAATGGCTCTGGTCAACATCACTGTTGGACCCATGAGTCTGGTACACCCCGTGTACATATCCGCACTTGACACCATTCCCTTCCTCATAGGGAAAGATTTTCTCAACCGGTTTGAACCCCTCATCGATTTCAAATGGTTAAAACTGTGGGCACAGGTCCGTCACCCTCACCCACCTGAGGTGACTCAACCGGCCAAGCCCCAATGTTATGCCATTGAGATCCAAAATGATGCAGAACTTCCATGCGACATGGTCACAGCGGACATTCCATCTGCTGTAGACCCGCGGAACGCTTCATGTCCCCAGATGCACTGCTGGCCGAGAAGGACACTTTCCTCTCTAAGCTGTCAGAGGACACTAATGCGAGTGAGTACTGCCCTCTGGTAGTAGATGGTCTCCATTTGGAAAACACACACACTGCTGACGTAGCTCTGGCTCTTTGGGCTGAAAGATCAGTTATTAGTCAAAGTCTGTTTGACTCATTGAGCAAACCCAATACAGACATTTTATATGTGGAAAAATCTTTACGCTTTCCAAAGGACCCTCTACCCCAGACCATACTCAAGGCAGCTGGAATCTGCACACTCAGAATGCATTGGAACCGACGAGAATTGAACCACTCATTCTTAGTCATACCAAACTTACCACACTTTGTCTATATAGGAGGTGACCTCCTTGGAGGTGCAGGTTAACAGAGTCAATCAGGTCCTCTGGTCCGTAACCAGAGCGTGCAATGACCCCGTTTACTCCGATCCGGAGTATCTAAGGTCTGGACAATTGATCCCTGATGCATGTCAGGTAGTGAGTGATGGTCACATCACGATACCCGCCAACCTGAAAAATGCACCACTCCACCTCGTGATACGCCCAGGACAATGGCTCCGACACTCACAGGCAGTCTTCCAGCCATCCCCGCTCTTCATCAAACTGGGACTATCTCTGGAAGCTACTCCACTTCTGAGTCTAGGAAGTCGGACAACTCGCTTGATGGTGCATAACGACACTGGCAAAGCCATTCTGATTCCCAAAGCCACCCCACTGGATTGGTTAATCAGCACTGAATTCCAGGACTTTCAGCTGAACATCCCAGTTCTTGGCCAAGTCCCTCCATCGCTTCTTCCCTGTTCACAATGGGGGGGGTTGCCTTTTCAAAACCCTCAGGAGCGATCACTGTATTTCCAGCAAACATCTCCGAGGAAGACACTGTCAGCAGAATAGACCTTGATGATCCTGACCACATGGTCCTCCAGACCCTTACGGTCCTCACGGTCAATTCTAAAAACAAAACGAGTGCTGGAAATGACACTGAACCAGTTCTGAACCTTAACCCAGGTTCTGATTCTGAATTTGCATCTCAGATAGAACAAGTCGTAGCAACAGCAGATGCCTTAAAGAATGATGAGGAACAAGGACGTCTAAGAGACCTACTCTATAAATACCGAGCGTCCTTTGCTACTGATTCGTTGGATTGTGGGCTCACCCACATCCACTCTGTGCGCATTCCAACTCCTCCAAATGCACCGCCCACCTTCGTGCGACAGTACAAAATTCCTCTAGCATCCTATGAACCTGTACAGGAAATCATAGATGACCTATTGGAAAAAGGGATCATAAGACCGTGCAACAGCACCTATTCAGCCCCTGTATGGCCAGTAATCAAACCAAATGGTAAGTGGAGACTTACCATCGATTACCGCAAACTCAACCAACAGGTGTCGCTATCTCGATGGCCAGTGACTCGGTTAGAGCAGGAACTTCCTAAGGTAAAAGACGCAGAATATTTTTCCACGCTTGATGTGACCTCTGGGTTCTGGACAATCCCTGTCCATGAAGATGATCAACATAAACTGGCATTCACCTTCGCCAACCGCCAGTACACTTTCACCAGGTGTCCATTTGGCTATGCCAACTCACCTGCAGAATTTAACATCTTCTTGAACAAGGTGTGCCCCGATGCAAACGAGCGAGGCACCCTTATCTATGTTGACAATGTCCAAATGTGAAACCCAACATTAGACACACATTTGGACGAGATAGACCACATCCTGAGCCAACTCACGAATACTGGTGCAAAAATCTCACTTTCAAAGTGTCAATGGTATCGGACCAAGGTCGACTATGTGGGCCTCCTTGTCGGACCAGACGGAGTGCAACCACAAGTTGGATGAGTCCAAGGCATCACCAACATCAAAACGCCTACAAACATAACAGAACTGCGCAGCTTTCTGGGAGTGTGCAATTACTCCCGCCAGTTCATTGAAAACTATGCAGATTTGGCAAAACCATTGAGAGACCTGCTCAAAAATGATACACCATTCCTATGGGGTGAACCCCAAGAACAGGCCATGCAGGCTCTGAAAGACAAACTCTGCTCAGCCCCATGCCTAGCATACCCTGATTGTAGCAAAGAATTCCTCCTAGAGGTGGGATTCTCCAATCAATGCCTAAGCGCGGGACTGTACCAGATGTACGACAAAGATAGGCGAGTGGTCGCATACACGAGCAAAACGCTACAACCGCCAGAACTTAAATTCAGTGACAGTGAAAAAGCCCTACTAGCAACAGTCTGGGCTGTGAAGCATTTCGCCAACTACCTGGACGGACAAAAAGTCATTGTAGAAACCAATCATCAACCAGTGACATTCCTTAACAGTCAAAGACTGCGAGAAGGTGTAGTATCCAACTCACGAGTTGCCCCGTGGTTGATGGCACTGTAAAGCTTTGAAATGGAGGTGCGGTACGCACAAGGCCACAAAACTCCCCTAAGCACAGGGTTAGCTGCTTGCCAGTGCTGCACCAAAGACACACCGGCTGCAAACCCGTTTAACAAAGACGTGTCACCACCTGACTCCACTAATCACCACTACTTCAACCACAATGCCTGCCAAGGCATGATCACTGCGTATATGGACGGCTGCTCATTTCACCATGAAACAGTCGCCTGGGCAAGAGTGGGGGTTGCGTGGATTGACAACACAGCACATGAGCCACAAAAATTCCAGCTGGGACCACAGTCCTCTCAGTATGCCGAAATTGCGGGCATACTCATAACATGCCAGTTAGCTGTGGCGCAAAATGTCAAAACATTTGTGCTATGCACAGATTCAAACTATGCACACCTTAGCTTCTTGTGCCATCTACCCTGCTGGAAACGCAATGGTTTCATGACCTCCAACAAGAAATTGGTCAAACACAAAGAGCTGTTTGCTGCTTGTGATCACCTCATAACCACGCATGACCTCCAGATACACTGGAAAAAGGTCAGAGGCCACTCCCACACACCAGGCCAAGACAAAGAATTTAATGACTTGGCCGACACACTAGTCAAGCAAGGCGCTCTGGACGGCACGCCGTGGGCATTCGATGAGGCACTTTTGCCCCACCCACCCACCCATGCTGTATCAGTGGTGACTCGTGCCAGGACTGCTGCTGCAGACCCTGCCACAGCCCCTGTCCCCACAACAGCCTCGGTCGCTCCAGCTTTCTCCGACCCCGACCTGGCTTCACTCCAGGCTCTGGATCCGGCCATAAACAAAATGGTGTTACACCTCACTAATCCTCAGGTTCACCCACTCACCGAGGATGATTTTGCTTCCGTCCCTGACTTAAAACAGCTGTACCATAACCTACAAGTGCTCCATGGCATCTTGTTCTATGCTTCTGAGGATCTCTCTTCACCTGCGTTAGTGGTTCCTCGCAACCACCGGGGGGTGATGTTGATGCACGGACACGATTCAGCATGCACAGGTCACAGAGGAACGAAAGCAACATACAATGCGATACGACAGGTGGCATATTGGCCAAAAATGCAGAAGGACATAAGCGATTACATCAAAGGCTGCTTGGTCTGTTGCCAATTCCAACCTGTGAACCCGATTCACAGAGCTCCCTTACAAAAAGGTATTTCCTTCCCTTGGTCAGATCTACAAATTGACTGGGTAGGACCCCTCACGAAGTCTGCAAGAGGAAACAAATATTTCCTCACTGTCACATGTGACTTCACCAAATGGTTGGAATGTCTACCGGCTCCGACCGATACAGCCTTGACGAAAGCCTATTTGTTGATGAATCACATCTTCTTGCGATTTGGACTACCTATCCGCATAAACTCGGATAGAGGCACCCACTTCACCAGTGAAGTCATGCAACAGCTCTGGCAAGTGCTGGGGGTAAAGGCAAACTTCCACAGCAGCCACCACCCTCAGTTGTCAGGACAGGTGGAAAGGGCCAACCGAACTGTGGTGACCATCCTGCGCAAATATGTGGCAGACAACCACAGAGACTGGGATGTGAAACTTCCCCTGGTCCTCATGGCCATCCGGGCAACCCCTCACGAATCGGCGGGGTTCTCCCCTTTTCAAATGATGACAGTCCGTCAAATGACGCTCCCCCTCCACCTGCTGTATCAGCCAGGTGAGGCAAACATTGCGACAGCGTATACAGCTCAACAATACATGACCGACCTGACTGAATATCTGAAAGCGATCTTCTCCTTGGCTCAGAAACACTTGAACAAAAGCGCAGAAGGCCGAAAAGCCTACTATGACCAGAAGGCGTCCCACCATGAGATACAAGTGGGGGCAAGGTGTGGTACTACTCATTCGGGCAACCCAGCCAGAAAACAACCAGGTTAACTCGGAATTTGCTACCCCATTGGACTGGACCGTATTTGGTGACTGACAAACTCTCCGCTGTCGTATACCAAATTAAGGTCAGCAAGGGTCAAAGAGAACCAGTTTTCAAGTGGGTACACTGCAACCAAATTAAGCCTCACAAAAACCCCATGGGACTCGCCGGGGACGTCACCGTCGCCAATAGAACTTAAAACAACTCACTAGGTCGAGAGGATGCAAAGAAGGAATATCGACACCTGCCGCATCCCAAACAATCATCATCATCATCAATTTTATTTATATAGCGCCAAATCACAACAAACAGTTGCCCCAAGGCGCTTTATATTGCAAGGCAAGGCCATACAATAATTACGTAAAAACCCCAACGGTCAAAACGACCCCCTGTGAGCAAGCACTTGGCGACAGTGGGAAGGAAAAACTCCCTTTTAACAGGAAGAAACCTCCAGCAGAACCAGGCTCAGGGAGGGGCAGTCTTCTGCTGGGACTGGTTGGGGCTGAGGGAGAGAACCAAGAAAAAGACATGCTGTGGAGGGGAGCAGAGATCAATCACTAATGATTAAATGCAGAGTGGTGCATACAGAGCAAAAAGAGAAAGAAACAGTGCATCATGGGAACCCCCCAGCAGTCTAAGTCTATAGCAGCATAACTAAGGGATGGTTCAGGGTCACCTGATCCAGCCCTAACTATAAACTTTAGCAAAAAGGAAAGTTTTAAGCCTAATCTTAAAAGTAGAGAGGGTGTCTGTCTCCCTGATCTGAATTGGGAGCTGGTTCCACAGGAGAGGAGCCTGAAAATCATACCGATCGAGACAAATTAAAAAAATCACTTTAACTTCCAACAGAACAAATAAAACAACTCAGGTGATCTCACCAACACCACCGTAGTGGGGGTGAACCACCACGTGAATTCCGTCCTTAACATCAAAAAGAAAAAGAGGCGACAGCCTAACACTCTATTTAAGAATCAGTCAGATAGCTTAAGCTCTGTGCTATAAGCCAGAAAAGCAAAAGAAAATCTCTGACCACTTTAAGACAAATTTCTAACCATGCTTGTTGTGTTTGCCAGGATGACCTGGCTCGTGACCCTGCTGCTCTTCAGCACAACCGTCGCCAACAGCTCCCCAGACGTGGTTGAATTTGGACCAGAATCGGGCATCGTCCTGAAGGACCAGCCCGGCTTATTGATAACAAACTGCCGCCTGCACACACAGAGGGTGTTCGTCAGACTCGACCCCACAGAAGTGTACAGGGCCAACTTCACCAGCAGTACAGTGAACCTGGTCTCCTGGGCAGGTAGCTGGTGGACCAAGTCTGTCCTGAAGCACGCTGAGGCAGACATAGTCCACATGCTACGCCAGATGGAGAAGTTCACAGTAACACAGGCAGAACTGAGTGGACTCAACAAAAGAGAGAAGAGGTTTATTGGAGGTCTGCTAATGGCAGCCTCAGCTGTAGGATCCCTCTTCAGTTTTGGCTTATCAGCAGTTAACACCGTCACACTATCAACAGTAAAGAGACACATTAGCGAGCTCCAAGAGGTAATCCCTGAAATACAGGCTCAGCTTAACACGCAGAGAGAGGGTCTTGAGACCATCGGACAAACTGTACGAGACACCGTGGTAATCCTTAACACCCATACCAACATGCTCAAAAAGACCGTGGGCATAATTGACCATCTAACGTCAGTGTTTCAGGAACACTATGCAACACACACAGATGTTGAATATGCTCATGGCAGACATGACCAGGGACGTCGGATCTTCCATTGACAGCCTCGCCATCGGTAGGATTCCACCCTACATTGTCCCTTTAACCCTGGTCCACCAAATTCTCGAGTCCGCAACTCATAGTCTAGTTATGCCATTACAAGCTCACCTCGCGTACGCATTGGGAAGCTCAATCCCAATCTATGTAGACCCGGAGGATCTTGAAATGGCGTTTCTAATTAACTTACCGATTGTCACTACAGAAAACATCTATAGGCTCAAAGTGTCATGAACGTAGGTCTCTGGCAAGGAGACAATCACCTTAAGATCCACACACCACTTGCAAACCGTTCATCCGAGATGACACTGCCGGCATCTGCGGTCTCAAAACACTCACTGGGACAAATCGTTGTCCAACGACCATCACGCCATTCCGCCAAGTCACGGACACTCAGGTAGAAATAGTAGGAATGCTGGTTCGTCAACACCCCCGAAAAATCAGCCCTGCTAGTGTACGACCGTCATGACACGTTAACTCGCATCGAACTTCCGCGTAAAACCTTGTGAGTCATGGTACCCGAAAACACCCTGCTCTGTATTGGTGAGGTATCTCTCTATCGCCTGCATCCTGACCAATACGAAGGAGCCATCGAAGTGTCCGACTTTTACAATCAAACCGCTATCGAAATAGACCAATAGACTCTGGAGAAAATCCAGTAGGAGGGCTCTCAAGTCATCGACGTGGCCCCAATAGATAAAACATTGAAATAGATTCAAAATCAAGATCTCAAACCCTACCAAGCCCTATCGTATGCTTGGTCTACACCTGACACATTGTTGTTTGTAGCCACAATCGTCGGTTACTTGACCACCCTCGGCTTAGCTCTATGGGCGCGCAGATATGCCAATACTCTTCAGAATGGTATAACCAGGTGTTCTCGAGCCCTTGCCAGACTAGCCCGAAGAAAACGACATGCGGCCGAACCGTCTCAAGATATTGAAGCTAACCCAAATTTGGACCAAGAATCCGAAACCGACCAGGTATCTGAACTGATTTGGATTAGCCAAACCAGTGGTGAATAATGTAAATAATTAGGCAAATGTAGGATGTAGTACCACAGTTGGACCACTTTAGCATGTAGTAACCACTCTGCTAGTCTGACACTAACCCTCCTCAGCCTCACCACCAGTGGAAGACATCACCCACCAACCATCACAGCCTTCCTTTGGAGACCCAAAGTCGAATCGAGTGGGGGAATGTAGCGGAAAGCTGTGATCAAACAACCACCATCTTCAGCTTGCATTAATATGGGGCCCTTGAATTCCTTTAAACAAACATAAGCTCCATACAACAAGGCCTGGTATATCTCCAGGTGTCAAAGAAGAGACTTTTAAGCCCGGCACGGCTTGGATCTGTCAACAAACCCCCAACACTTTAAGGATTTAAGATCACCAAGAAAGCATTCCACAAGGAGCCGTGAATGCTTATCAGCACTCCAGACCAGATGTGACTCAACTCCCCTCTCACATAAAAAAGGCCTTCACAGAAAGACACCTTTCTCAACAAAAAATCCTGAAAAAGAGGTTTTCCACACTAAACCCAAAAGAAAACAGCTCACTTAAAGATTACCCTCAATGGGACAATCATTTCAAAGGTTTTGTGGTTGAAATTGACCCAAAATTACAAATTTTATATCACAATTAGATAAATGCCATTTCTGACCATGGAACAAGAGCGACCCCTGTGGAACGATTTGGAAAGGGCAGGTTATGGACATCCTGCAAACTTTAATCGTCTGACTACATTTTAAAGAAAGGAAAATTCATTGTGTTGTCGTGACAAAAGAACAAAAAAAAAAAGAAGAAAAGTAAACATGTCACTCTTTTCTTTATGCATGCATGAAAGTTTTATATTTGTGTTATACTTTGCTCATTGGGAAATGTTTACTTAATGCGTTCTCTTTGATATATATATATATATATATATATATATATATATATATATATATATATATATATAAAAGTGGGAAGGAAAAACTCCCTTTTAACAGGAAGAAACCTCCAGCAGAACCAGGCTCAGGGAGGGGCAGTCTTCTGCTGGGACTGGTTGGGGCTGAGGGAGAGAACCAGGAAAAAGACATGCTGTGGAGGGGAGCAGAGATCAATCACTAATGATTAAATGCAGAGTGGTGCATACAGAGCAAAAAGAGAAAGAAACAGTGCATCATGGGAACCCCCCAGCAGTCTACGTCTATAGCAGCATAACTAAGGGATGGTTCAGGGTCACCTGATCCAGCCCTAACTATAAGCTTTAGCAAAAAGGAAAGTTTTAAGCCTAATCTTAAAAGTAGAGAGGGTGTCTGTCTCCCTGATCTGAATTGGGAGCTGGTTCCACAGGAGAGGAGCCTGAAAGCTGAAGGCTCTGCCTCCCATTCTACTCTTACAAACCCTAGGAACTACAAGTAAGCCTGCAGTCTGAGAGCGAAGCGCTCTATTGGGGTGATATGGTACTACGAGGTCCCTAAGACAAGATGGGACCTGATTATTCAAAACCTTATAAGTAAGAAGAAGAATTTTAAATTCTATTCTAGAATTAACAGGAAGCCAATGAAGAGAGGCCAATATGGGTGAGATATGCTCTCTCCTTCTAGTCCCCGTCAGTACTCTAGCTGCAGCATATATATATATATATATATATATATATATATATATATATGTGTGTGTGTGTGTGTGTGTGTGTGTGTGTGTGTGTGTGTATATATGTGTGTGTGTAAGTAAGTAAGTAAGTAAGTAAGTAAACTTTATTTATATAGCACTTTTCACAGACCAGGGTCACAAAGTGCTTCACATGATAAAATCAATAAATACAAAATAACACATACAAACATTTAAAAGAAAATCAAGCTAAAATGCTATTTTAAAAAGGTGAGTCTTAAGTTGCTTTTTAAAAACATCGACAGAGTCTATCGAGCGAAGGGAGCAGGGAAGCTCATTCCAAAGGCGCGGTGCCACGGCTTTAAAAGATCTGTCCCCTTGAGTTTTAAAACAGGTACGGGGAACCATCAGCAGGTTCAGGTTGGAGGACCTCAGGCCCCTGGTGGACACATACGGTTGGATCAGTTCCTTGATGTATTCCGGAGCCTGCCCATGCAGAGCTCTAAATGTAAGCACCAGGAACTTATAATTTGTCCTAAACGAGACAGGGAGCCAATGCAGGGACTTGAGTATTGGGCTAATATGGGCTCTCCTGTGGGTGCAGGTCAGAAGCCGTGCAGCGGAGTTTTGCACAACCTGCAAACGAGCCAGTTCTTTCTTATTAAGACACGTGAACAGGCTGTTACAGTAATCCAGTCGCAAAGATATAAAAGCATGTACAATCATCTCTAACTCTTCAAAAGAGTTAGAGATGATTAGCGCCTTGGGACAACTGTTTGTTGTGATTTGGCGCTATATAAGAAGAAAGTTGATTGAGTTGATTGAAAAGACACCATTTTTCGAAGTTTAGAGATATTCCGGATCTGGAAAAAACAATTCCTAACTAACTGTTTCGTATGATGTTCCAGAGACATCACTTTATCCAAGATAATGCCAAGATTGCGCAGGCTGCCCTTAACTGAACTATTCAGTTCACCAAGGTGCAGCCTAATAGCAGGCACGGCACTAGCCGGAGCAACAATCGATGTTTCAGTCTTATCAGAGTTCAGCTGCAAGCTGTTTTCACTGAGCCATTCCTTAACTTTGGTGAGACAACTGGTTAAAGAATTGAGTTTCTGGGTCTCAGTTGTTTTAAAGGAGCAGTACAGCTGCAGGTCATCAGCATAGAGATGATAGGATACGTCACAAAACTGCTGGATCAACTTGCCAAGAGGGATGATATACAAAAGAAATAAAATAGGTCCCAGAACCGTGTGGTTTATAATTCCAGGTAAACCAGTTACAAGATTTATTCTGCAGGACTTGGTTTGGTTTCAAAGCGGAATGTTGGAACCTCGCTGATTTATATATATAAAAACTAGACAAAGGAACTCCAGAAACGACGTTACCCAGAGTTCTTGGGGGTGGAGCTTATTAACCCTTTTAAAAAGAGCTCGCGCCCGGGAATTCGCTCTCTTACGCTTACCTCTTACGCTCCTTACCGTTCTCTCTTCTTTTCCTTGGGTTTAAGGACGCGCCTCGCCGTCCAGATTTTATGACCCTTTGTCTGAAGCCATGTGCTACTTAAGACTAATTCTTGTTTGGCATACTGACAAGAATTTACTTTGTTTTTCCGACAGATAAATTTTGCAACCTTTGTCAAGTTAAATGCGCTGGGCGCATTTAACTTCCCTTGTCGAATTTTCAGATTAAAACCTTTTTTTCTTTTTTAAACTCCAAATTCCTTTCACGAACCTTTTCTTCTAAAGTCAGCTATTTTTACATTGAATTCTGATTCGACCAAGTTTCCAAAAGACGACGACGAAAGACGAATTTTTGATTTTTGATAGAGAATAAAGACGCTCAAACTTTTATTCTGATGAGCCATACACTAGAGTGCTGCAGAAGAAAAACATCCAGGTCAGCTGAGACGTCCAAATCGACTTGAACTGCCACCGCAAAATCACAGCAATAACAGAATTGATCCCCGCTGCTGATGAGACTGAGCGGGTCGGACCAGCAGAGCCTTTGTCAAGGTCCCTGACGAAGCTGTGTGGTGGACAGAGCGTCGACTGAACCAGACGATTCCAGCATCGGACCTCACGGAGACGGCACAAAGTAAGACTCTGGGCTATGTTGTCAGATAAACAGAGTGGCTTTATTTAACTCTATTCAAAATCATTAACTCTCTCTCAGGTTGACAAATACGAAAGTAAACTACATGTTAAATTAGGACGAATTTTATTCCAAAACTCCCGCTACGAAACCAAACTATTAGAACATCATATAATCATTGTTAATTGAATGTCGTCATAATTAGATTGTGTTGCTTTGCGCCATGCGGCTCCACCACGACGCGCGGAACTCCTCCGCACGTCTGTCTCAATGTGCCGAAAAAGTGCTGATGTCCACGTCTTTTCACAATTCCTGTGCTAGTCAGACGACATACCGGATCAAGACAGCATCCAGTTTAGAAATGAACAGCACATTCCACTGTTACAGGAGTTTTTGTCATGGAAAGAGGAGCGGAATTCCACGCGTCGTGGTGGAGCCGCATGGCACAAAGCAATGCCGTGATGAAGCCTCACAGGACATGTTGGGGCATGTCCAGCTCATGCTCAATTTCTCGGATAATCACACGACTGAAAAGCAACCGACAGCCGTCTGAAATCCACCTGAAAGCCGTCCTGTGAGACCAACACGGAGGTGGTTTTGTGCCGCGTAATGAATGGCTCCGTGGCGCGTCCCTCCGCTTTTCTTTCCATGAAAACACTCCTGTAACAGTGGAATGTGCCAAAAAAGTGCTGATGTCCACGCCTTCTGCCTTTTTGTGAAAGTCAGACGACGTCCTGGATCAACAAAGGCTTCACGTTGGAAATGATCTGATTGTTTCAGCAAGGTGTGAACCTGTCGATCGGCGCTCGGAGCGCGGCGCGCTCTCAGCAGTTGTGGGCGGTCTTTAAACCGTCTGGATCACTCCTTAATCTGTGTAATCCCCATAAAATCGTCCCTGAAAGCCATATTAATTTTCCGAACGGTGTCCACCTGGAGGTCTCTCACAGTTTCTGGAAAAAATTTGATACAGCAAAGCTCCGAATCGTTCAGACATTTATTCGCAATAAAAAAACAACGAGAGGGGTGGACCACTGCTCACACAAAGCCTGCTCACAGGCTAATGACGCAACCGACAGGCGTGAAAAAACTCACGCATGTGCACGAAGATTCAAGCTTGGCTGATGCAATCACATGTGATTCAAATCCATATGGTTTTTGAAAAAAATAAAAAGGTCGGATACTTTTCTAACAGACCTCGTATGTTTATAAAAGGACCCGATGGTTGGTTCCAAGCAATCATACTTTTTCTGTTTTGTTGGCATGTCATGCATCTTTCTACAAGTGTTTGTGAAGCTTTTGAGATGCCTCACGCAAATTATTGCAAATGAATTCATTGCGAAGGAATTATCTCACTCCCCCCCCCACCCCCCATTCCTACATGTGAACATCTGTGTGCAACATGGGCCAACACATGGAGTAGTACAGAACATGGGCAGACAGGATGACCATCAGGTTGAAGCCACAAGACTTCGAGTCATGTGCACACCCTCATGGCACTATAGTGATTGTCAATGCAGTCTTGCATTTCCATGACATCATAAAAAGAAGGAACATCTTTTGGATCTGCATGTAGTGTGGACAGAACACGGCTGCGGCTCCATGGGGGAAGAGGAAGGCACTGCTTGTGTGGCAGCTGGGTCTTCCAGTGCATTTCCCTTTAAAACGGGATCAGAACCTGAAGAATGAGCAGCACATTTGGCAATTGCTGTTTGTGATGGTAACATAATGGCTGTTCAGCTACCAAAGTATGATGTTGAATAGGTTTTCCAGAGGAAATAAGAAACCTTCTCATTTCTCTGTGGCTGGCCAAATGCATATCTGGAATCAGCATAAATGTTTGCTATTTTCCCTGCAGCAAGAACACAGGACCAGCGGGTAAAGCTCCTGCGTCTAGCACTTTCCAACCATTTACAACTGCATAACCAGCCAGATGCTTACATTGCTGCGTCTGCAAGAAGAACAGTCAGTGCATAGAATCCTGTGCATTTTCAGTTAGTGTTTGTTGCAAGTCTGGTCTTGGAGGTGTATTTATTTCAGTGATGGCAACATAATCATGATCGTCAGCCTGTAATGACCCAGCTCTTTAGTGTAACTGTCCCGGACAAATGGCCCAGGGAGCTATACTTTAAATACAGAAAAGACAATTTATTGAAATTGCACAGAGTCAGACAGATCTGGTTTCTTAATGTCAGTGTGTTTACTATGAAGGAATCACCTGTTCCTCTGTATTTTCCTTGGTTTGATGGTTAGTCCAGAGATGCTGACATCGTTCATCCGAGAATACTGTTCCAAGTCAGACACCCGATTTTCCAGATATAACATTTTCTGTTCTTGTTCAGGTTTCTGTCATTTTAGCTGTTTGATTTGTCCAAGCAGCTCTGTGATGATGTGGCTTTGTTTTGTCAAAGACGCCGCTTCCATAGACATCATATTCATGAGCTCCTGTAATTCCTCCATGTCTTTTTGAAGGATTTTTAAAGTCGTGTTATTTTCAGGACACAGTAGATCTCTATTAAAAGCAAATCTCACTACTACAGCCCCAAACACCGAAAGCTTACCACAAAGCTTGCTGTTAGCTTAGCGTGTGAAGTCCCAGCTTCCCGACAGGGCTGACGAACTGGCAGCTGATGCTGCAGCCCGGGGCCTGGCGGCAGCTGCCAGTGCAGCCGTGGGCTGTGACTAACCCATAGTTTTGCACTTCAGCTGATTGCTGAGCCTGGTTGCACTTGGAGTCTTCCAGATATGACACCAGAGCACCACCCACGCTTGGCTTATTGAACTGAGGCAGCATGAAGAAAACCACAAATGATAAAAGCTGCACATTCCCTCCGTTCTCGGTTCCTGAGTGATGGCAGTCATTCTTTGTGGTCTGAGCGGAATAGAAGCCGGCAGCATGTGTCAGACTGCAGATATATGCTTTTAACACACTGCGTTCATGTGAACACGTGCTCTGACTTTCACTGCAATATCCTACGACCACGATCCTATGTGCCACTTGTATACCAGAAAAATTCCACATTCATAACAATGATAATAATTCAAACAGAGCTTTCCCAGAAATCAAAGCAATAATAAAAGAACAAGTGTAATAATAAAAGTACGCTACAACAGACTTTGGGTCATGTGACAATTTTTTTTTTTTTTTGTCCAAACTGTGTCAAGTAACAGGTGTCATCACACATTTGTCAGTCTTTTGTAATTTAGCTGTCCTTATGTTATGCACCACAACCGAGGGCTTCCTGAATAAATCCATTGTTCACATCTGCCAGACACGTCCACTATACACTTCATCTGTAAGGACCCCTTCACACATAACACGACTGAAGCCGACTAATGCATGAAGGAGGAATTGCATGCCATTCGTGAAAAATCAGAGCCGCCTCGTACACCTGTTGCTACAACCATTCACACACACAAGTGGCCAAAATACAGCGAATGCCCTGTCAGTGCCTATTTGACCCCTCTCTTGGCAGGCCAAATTCCAGTTGCCACGCATGAACATTCAATAGCACTTGCGGAGCACATAGAAAATGTGGTGCCATTCGCCGCAGTCAACATGAAAAACGAGAGCTGGCGACTACTTTTGACCTGGCTGTGAAATTTGTTTAATTATCCCACGAGTGTGGCGTTAGCAAGCAACACACATGTGGCATGCCAGAGTGTCAGCTCCCCCCTCAACACATGTGGCGTACATGTTATCGCGCGTGTCGCCCCCCCATCCCCTGGCAACACATGTGGCATGTGGGGGGGCATTTGCATGAAATGCTGATATGTATGTACATACAGATGAGGACCAGTCAGCCACGTCTGAGCGCACACAGCATGGCAAGGTGCATCTCAGCTGAGACTCAGACAGCTGGAAATGACAGCTCAGTGCACACGACGTGTCACATTAAAAACACAGAGACCACAGCCAGGACAGGTATATAAATAATTCCTACAATAACTGCATACACAATTACATAACAAATAGCTAAAATGAATGACCACATAACACCAAAACAGCTGGGGAACACGTACAGTGTTTTGAAGCACATGACCTTACAACTGTCCACCGTGATGCAGATGGAAAAGCGCTATATAAATGCAGTCTATTTAAGTTACGTCCTCTCTCGTAGTGTTGATGATTGTTTTGGGTCATCATTTTGAGTGTTTGTTTCATTTTGACTGTCTTGTGAATTTGATCACTGGATTTTTGTTTCTCGACAAAAGTCTTTTGTTGGATTAACTATTTTAGTTATCACTTTGGATTTTTGTTTCTCGACTAAAGACTTTTGTTGCAATTATTGTTTTATGAGGTCTGTCCATAAAGTAACGTACCTTTTTATTTTTTTCAAAAACTATATGGATTTGAATCACGTGTGATTGCATGAGCCAAGCTTGAACCTTCGTGCGCATGCGTGAGTTTTTCCACGCCTGTCGGTTGTGTCATTCGCCTGTGGGCAGGCTTTGAGTGAGCACTGGTCCATCCCTCCCGTCAGATTTCTTTTGTCTGAGAACTTGCTGAGAGACTGCCGCTTTGCTCCATGAAATTTTTTTCAGAAACTGTTAGAGACAGCCAGTTATAAACCATTCGATAGATTCAGTTGGATATCGGTGAAGATTCTGTCGGCGTCACGCGGATTATGGATTGTTAAAACCTTTTTAAAGACGGCCCACAGCAGCGGAGGGCGCGCGGCGCGCCGAGCGGCCATCGACAGGCTGGAACGACCAGATAATTTCTAAACTGAAGGCTGTGCTGATCTGGGACATCGTGTGACTACCACAGAAATGGCAGGAGAGCTGGACATAGCAATTTTGCGGCACATTCCACTGTTACAGGAGATTTTGTAATGAAAGACATGCGAAGGATTTCGCTCGTCGGCACGAAGCAGCTCAGGACACACAGCAAAAAAAAAAAAAAAAAAACACCTCCATGTTGGAAACCATTCAGAAGATTCAGATGGCTTTTGATGGCTTTTCAGTTGAGTGAGTATCCGAGAAATTGTTTAACAGCTGGGCATGCCCCAACATGTCCTGTGAGACTTTCAAGACGGAGGTGTTTTTTTGCTGCGCGTCCTGAGCTGCTTCGTGCCGACGTGCGAAATCTTCCGCACGTCTTTCATTACAAAATCTCCTGTAACAATGGAATGTGCTGCAAAAGTGCTATGTCCAGCTCTCTTGCCATTTCTGTGGTAGTCACATGATGTCCCGGATCAACACAGCGTTCAGTTTAGAAATGATCTGGTTGTTCCAGCCTGTCGATGGCCGCTCGGCGCGCCGCGCGCCCTCCGCCACTGTGGGCCATCTTTAAAAAGGTTTTAACAGTCCATAATCCGCGTGACGCCGACAGAATCTTCACCAATATCCAACTGAATCTATCGAATGGTTTCCAACTGCCTGTCTCTAACAGTTTCTGAAAAAAATTTCATGGAGCAAAGCGGCAGTCTCTCAGCAAGTTCTCAGACAAAAGAAATCCGACAGGAGGGGTGGACCAGTGCTCACTCAAAGCCTGCCCACAGGTGAATGACGCAACCGACAGGCGTGGAAAAACTCACACATGCGCACGAAGGTTCAAGCTTGGCTCATGCAATCACACGTGATTCAAATCCATATAGTTTTTGAAAAAAATAAAAAGGTCCATTACTTTATGGACAGACCTCGTAGTTGGCACTTCAGATTTTGCCATTGGATTGTGTTACTTCAAACTCTCCTAATCACCTGGGTAGAATAAAGCCCTGAGTTCTTCAGTCCTCCTGTGTCCGCTGCCTTGCATTGTGGGGTCCAACCTTGTTCTTGAGTGTTTTAAATCACAACACACATGGAATGCTTGGAGACCAAGTGTGGACTCTTGAAAATTGAGTGTCCTTGAGAGGTTTTTCATAATGTTGGGTTGACATTACATTTTTGAGGGGAGAGTGGAGCAACAGGTAAACTAGAAGCACTCGGAGAGCGCAAACCTCCGCCAAGGCCATAGGGTCACTGACGTCACATAGAACACCCTTTGGCAAAGAGACTTATTCCACATTGTTTCACGCACCTGTCATCATGTTTCAGATTCAGTGGTTAACCCTATGAGGTCCGAGGGCATTTTTTGGACAGTTCACTCGCCTGGCATAAATGTTTTATTATTGCTGTTAACAGCTCTCCCTGCATCCCACAATCAAGTTTATGTCTCTTTTTTTTTCAGGACAACCTGTACTTTCAAAATATATATGCTATAGTTGTGTTTTATAAGTGTAATAAAGGTTTACAATCAGAAATAAGAAAAGAATAAGTAAAGCGGAATTATTTCCCACACACATTTATTCAAAACACACGGCAAAATATAATAAACTAGTAACACATCACTCCTAAAAACAATCTTTGGTGTGTCATGTGAGGTGAATCTGCACTACGATTGGATTTTGGAAAACCATGTGATGGTGAGCCAATTCCGATTGGACACTCACATTGCTCACGTCATCACACAGCTTCTATGAGGAGTACAAAGATGGTGGACGGTGGCTCGAAAGTCTGTGGCGTTAACTTTTCAGCAAAAAAAAGTAAGTTTCTATCTCATATCATTAAAAAGTTATTTATAATTTCGCAAAGCTTGGTCTCAGCCGTCATCTACGACGGCATCGGCCCCAGAGGGTTAAACCCTTAGATCTTCAGCAAATGTATTTATAAAGAGAAACTGCATGAACTACACAAGTTTTTTTTTTCTAATAACAAGTTTATTCAATGAGGACAAACAAATGCTAAATCATTATTATTAAATTAGAAGTATTCCACCTTGCGTGGCGTGATGCTATCTTAGACTATAATCATGCGTTACTGGCTACAAAGTGGACCCATTACTCTGATTTGATCAACAAAAACAAGCATAACTCAAAGTTCTTGTTCGACACAGTGGCAACACTTATTCATGGACAACCACCTGTAGTTCGGGTTCCTTTTACAGCACAAGATTTCCTGGATTATTATTATTATAGAAGGCTTATTTATATTAATGTTAAAGTCACCAATAATCAGAATGTTATCCGCACTCATTGATTGATCGATTAGGTTGTCTGATGATCACACCACAGCGACGGTGCTTTAAAAGTTTAAATCATGACAGTGCTTCTGTGTGATCAGAGCATGACAATGGCATGAGAAACGTACCTGCAGCAGAAAAATCACAGAGGGACTTGCTTTAAAACATGACATTTCTAGCCATGAGTTAACGTATTTTCAGACACCATTTTGAAAAATCAGGAGCTTTATGTGGATTCATGTCCATCTGTGATGGTGAATGACTAAGTGGCCAGCATTGATGGACAAATTTAGACTTATGAGCAAATTACAAGAAACATGTGCCAACAATCACATAACGTACCTACAACTTATGTCCAGCATGTGCAGAACGTGTGAGTCACATGCTGGCACTGATAAGCAGAGCTCCTCCAAAAATTTTGGAGGAGCTCAGCTTATCAGGATGTACATCGGTGAGCTTCAATGTGTTTCAACCTGCGTCAATGTGCTCTTAACTTATCAAAAACTTACCCTTAACTTATTGTACTTATGCCGGCATTTTTATTAATAGAGTTGGCATACACTGGCTAAATCATCAAGGTGTGACAGGACCTTAAGGGTTAGCGTTAGTGTATAGTTAGGGTGACGTTAGCATTAAGTTAGTTTAGCGTTTGGGTTAGGTGAAGTTAGGGTTAGGTTAGAGTTAGGGTAAGTTAGAGTTAGGGTGAGGTTAGGTTTGGGTTAGCGTTTGGGTTAGGTGAAGTTAGGGTTAGGTTAGAGTTAGGGTAAGTTAGAGTTAGGGTGAGGTTAGGTTCGGGTTAGCGTTTGGGTTAGGGTTAGAGTTAGGGTTCAGTGCACCATCAGAGGAAGTTGTTCAAAAGATCAATATTTCACACAAAACATAGTTAATGTCATGGGAACTAAGAAGGTTCCAACTATAATTTTAAATGGCAGCATCAGTGGAATGTTTCTGATTGGTCGTTATCGATTTCGCCCAAAGTGGGATTTAGAATTTCGCTTTGAACTTTTGAATAGTTGAACACATTTCCATAGTTGAACACATTTCCATGGTGATTGTGAGGATAATGGAGACGTGTTGATGTGCAGTTTGAAAGTTTGTACTTCTGATTAGATTTTGGTGATTTTTTTTTTTTTAAACATTTTCTTTTTTGAGTACATGAACCATGACTGTTATATGCAGATGAGCCTCTGGAATATTTTTCTTCTTTTTAGGTGAAAATGGCCTTATGTTTTGTTTTTGTCATTAGTATGCTTTATTTAGTAAGAAAAATAGCACTTTGTCGAGACCATATTTGTTTAAATGAAAGTCTGACAGTTTTATGTCGGTGGGTTTTCATTAAATCTCTCATGTTTGCTGTTTTATTAAGAAGCTTTTAATTTGAATATAATACAATGAAATAACTACACACATATACAAACACTAGAAAAATAGTTTCTAAGATCTGAATGATGAGTTAAGTCCACTGTAAAAGGGAACCGATTGTCTGAGTCCACGGTGTTGTTCCTGCATCACCGTAAAAAACAAGTTGAGGCTTTGAAAGATGTCCACAGTTGAAGAAAAACAAGACGATACAAGCCTGTTTGTGTCCGTTCCCGTTTGCAAGGAGCTTATAATCCAGAATGTGCTGGACTTTGTTACTGGATCTGCTGCCTCACCACAGATCGTGCTGGACTGGTTCTAGCCCCAGAGTGAGATGTTGACAGTTGGGTCATCTGCACAGCTGCTGTGTCTGTTAGCGCCAAATGCTTCACTTCTTCATGATCGAAGAAATATCCAGAAACATGCTCTGTGAGGGAGACATGAAAATTAACTTTAAAGACTGAAAGAGCAAATCTAGGTGAGTGTGTGTGTATATATAATATATATATATATATATATATATATATATATATATATATACACACACACACACACACACACACACACACACACACACACAACAGAACCAGTCAGATGTTTGGACACACACGCCTATTCTCAGCCAAGTCCTGTAATGCTTCCTGTGGGATCCCAAGGCCTTCCCAAGCCATCTATGTCTGGGGCTTCCTCCCAATTGACCATACCTGGAAGACCTTCCTCGGGAACCCGCCAGGGAGCATCTTCACCACATGCCTGAATCACCTCAGCTGGCTCCTTACAATGTTCTACTTGGAGTCCCTTCGAGGTAGACAAACTTCTCACTCTGTCCCGGAGTGTAAGCCCAGATACTCGTAGTTGATGGAGGAATCCCATTTCTGCTGCTTGTGTCTGTGATCTTGTTCGTTCAGTCTTTACCCAATTTCATGACCATAGGTGAGGATAGGAGCATAAATTGACTGGTAAGCTGAAAGCTTCGCCTTCACCACGTTTGGCCAAAAAAGCATCTGTTAAACATCAGACCCCCCACCCCCACCCCCCATTCCATCTGTGGATCTCATTTTCCAACTTGCCCCCACTCCTGAACAAGACCCAGCGATACTTAAACTTGTCTAATTGGGGCAGTAGCTCACCCCTGACCCAGAGGGGGCCAATCCACTGTTTCTGACAGAGGACCATGACCTCAGATTTGGAGGTGCTGATTCTCCTCTAGGGATGTGTACTGCTAAGATTTTATCGATATGATTCCTTATCGATGCCTCTTGTGAATTTTCTGTGTACTAAAAGTAGGCTTACAGGTTTTCTATGTATTTTATTGAGTCTTAACGTAATACATCTGAAATTGGTCACTGGATCCTTGATCTCTGGACAAAAATAAAAATAAACAAAATTTGCAGTTTTTGCCAAAAGCATTTCCTTTCAGACATTTTGGCATAATGTCTCTCATACCTCTGAGGTGAGCTCAGCCGGCTGCTGCATGTCAGCACAGGACGTCTCATTTTGGGAGGAAAAAAAAAAAGTTTTGATCAATTTGCAGTTTATTTGTATTACGACATTTGGAAAGAGGTGTCATTTGATTTAAACGGTGTTTTGCTTTGAAGTTATTAATTCCGACTGGACTCTATCGTTCTAACTTGACTCGTCAGAGAGCCGCACAGCGTTTGGAGCTGTGTGAACAGAACGGAGGATGATTCTCGTTTCTTTCTCCCAACAAGACAGGAGTCCCAGTTAGTAACTTTAATCTGCACAAAAGTGACTCACGGTTTCACATATTCAGGGATGAAAGTGGTGAAAAACAAAAACGCTGAAACCCAAAATTAACCCCCAACACCACCCTGCACGAAAATGTTTGAATTCTAGAAGCTCTGAAATGCAAACTGGGACTATTCCAGACAATAAACTGCAGTGAGTGCAGCATCCATTTAGTGAGAAAAAACTCAACTTTCCTCATTCAGATTCATTCCAGTAGTATTCTGCTCTTACTAGGATGCAGCAGTTTTCTAGTTTGGCAGAAAGTTCTGGAGGAAATCACTGAAGAAATTAACAAACTGAAATATGGTTTGACTGAAACAAATGTCATTAAACTTAAATAAGACAGGATGAAGTGGAGGTGTAAGAGCCCTGTTCCACTGGCGTTTAGGAGGATTTGCGTATGGATTGCGCACAAAATTGGCTCATATTCGCTAAACAACCCACAATATGCGTGAAACATGCTTGTATGAGTCGGCCCACACCCGCACACATCCGCAATTATCTGCAGAGGCACGTTTTTCCATTTCCAGGATTTTTGAGCTGCCACAAATTTTGCTTGTGGATGACATTCTGCCTTACATACACAATACATACTCACTCTATGTGCTGTATATCTGCCATTAACCGCTGATATTCGCAACTGATGGGGATTGCAGCTTGGCAGCGGACTGGGACAGTGTGTAAAACAGATATGTAGCGTGCCCATCATGTCCACATCACAAACTAAAATAAGTTGTAGCGACTGCATACAGATTGGCCACAAATAAAGCGTTTGTATTACATCAGCTTTGCATCTGATTTGTGGACAATCTGTGAATGCATAACAAACACGTCACATAACCCAAATACTATATTTTGGCAGAAAGTGACATACCAGCCAGTCAGTGCTGGTCCAGCTGTGTAGATCCACAAAGATGTAGCTGCTGCAATCGGGTCTCCTCCAGGACTTTTATTTAACACCAACAAAAGGAAGAGTTGCTGTTTAGCCACAACCTCACACTGCCGTCTGTTTTTCTGTGACACTCTCAAAAAAAAAAAAAAAACGTCTCACACCGAGAAGCTTCCCCCCTCCCGCTCCCCAAACTCATGAGAACAGTTAACCTCGCATGACAACATGAATATTAACTCTGTGATCAACTTGTCCAAGTCCAGCAAATGCTCCAGAGGCTGTATTGTTGGTGTGAATAGTGATGCCAACGGCCCGAGTGCCTTCTTTTATGACCGTATGCAGATGCCGTGCACACAGCAACCGTGCGCGATGCATCATAATACACCCGTAATACTGCTGTGATAATCTCAATGTGTCGGATACGGTTTTCCTCACTACATGCGTTATATAACCATGATTGTTCATCATATATTCGCTGTATATTATTAATATATCCGTAATTCATACTGGGACATTTGTCATTTTTGGCCATTTGTGTTGCGGACGACACGAATGCACGTACTTTGTATACTCAATTCATGTGCAATTAATCCTCTCCCCAGTGGTACAGGGGCCTTAGAGTCATTAGGTGTTCACAGGAAACACTTATTTATTTATGTTCATTGTTGGTTGTTTTATATTTTCTGTTGGTTTTTAATCAGGTTCTTTTTGTCTCTTTCTCTAAACTGTATTGTAGCATTATTAGTTATTATTACTATTATTATTACTATTACTGTTATTATTATTATTATTGTTGTTATATTATTATTATTACTAATATATAAACAAAATAAATTTAAAAAATATTACAATTTGTAATACATTTGCCTCTTTAACGACAACAAATGCTGAGCCATTAATTGTTATACAGAAAACATGCACACAACATGCTGAGATGCAGACAGCTTAATGCTAACTTTAACATTGAAATGTCATAGACATGCTAATGCCTTAGCATCAGCCCTGTTTTTAAGTTATAAAATACATCTATCAACTGTTTCAGAAGAACACAACAGGTTGGTTTAACATTAAAAATGTAACTATACTCACAGACATATGCTCTTTAGGGTTTTAGTGGGGAAAATTAAGATAAAGCGAAAGAAAACAATGAATCAACAAAGCAGTAGGTCGATCTGCGAATCACTGCTTCGATGGGTTCAAGGTTCAAAGCAAAGCCGCGCTGCAGAAAAGCTGATTACAGACCCGCTGCAGGGTCTGTAATCAATGTAGAGAAATTATCATTTTCCAAACAATGGGCCACTCTGAAGGACTGATAAGGAAATCGTTGAGCAAAAAAGTTATCGATGTCAGTGGATCGATAATTTCTTAACGCATACCCGAAGGAACCGGTTCTCGAATACCATCCTGTTCTCCTCCCGTCACTTCACACTCTGCCTCAAACCTGCTCTGTGCTAATCAGAGGTCACTGCCTGCAGAAACCAAGCAGAAACCACATCATCCACAAAAAGAATAAGAATAAGTCACTTTATTCATCCAGAAGGAAGTTATTTTGCCAGAATACTGAAACAGTGAATGTTTTTTTAAGACATTTGCACAAGATGTTCAAGAACATTGCACATAAATAATTCTGACTAACTGAATAACTCTGATCGTTGTGTTCAATCCTGCAGAGGTGGGAGGAGGTTATACAGTTTAATTGCCACAGGTAGGAAGGACCTTCTGTGGGTTGCACCTCGGTGGTGTCAGTCTGTGGCTGAAGGTGGCTCTGACAGGACATCAGTGTAGCATGCAGGGGGTGGGAGGTGTTGGTCCAGGTTGGTGGAAGCGTTGCCATCAGCATCTTCTTCTCTGACACCTCCACCACAGACTCCAGCTCCACCCAGGAACAGAGCCAGCTCTGCCTAGATGAGCTTGTTGAGTTTGTTCTGTCAGCTGCCTTCAGCCTGCTGCTCCACCACACTACAGATGACGCTGGAGACCACTGAGTGACAAAACATCTGCAACATATTTCTGCAGATATTGAAAGATCTGAGCCCTCCAAGGAAGTACACTTGGCTCGACTTTTCTTATACACATCCGTGTTACAGTCCAGTGCAAGTTTGTTGTCTATGTGGACACCCAGGTAACTTGTAGTAGTCCATAATGTCCACTTCAGTTCCATTAATGGTAACTGGGTTTGGGACGGGTCTTTCGTCTTCTGAGTCCACAACAGCTCTTTTGTCTTAGATACATTGAGCTGCAGGTGGTTGAGTCTACACCACTCCACAAACCTGTCCACCACACTCCTTGTACTCAGCCTCCTGGTCACTGCCGATGCAGCCACAATGGCAGAGTCGTCCAAAAAACTTCTGCAGACGGCAGGAGACGTGTGACCAGAACCTGAAAGTCGAGGTGTAAGTGTGAACAGAAAGGATAGCAGGACCATCCCTGTGGTTCTCCCGATGGTGTCCGACATAGAGGTCCTGACGTATCACATACTGTGGGCAGCCCATGAGGTAGATGTAATCGGCCACCGGTAGAACGTCACCCTCATGTCCTGTAGCTTATCACTGAGCAGGTCCAGGCCAGATGGTATGCAAGCACTGAAGGACTCAAAGAACATGACTCTCACAGTGCAGCCTGCCTCTTTCAGGTGAGAATAAGCTCTGTGCAGCATGAAGATGATAGCATCCTCCACTCCCTGTTCGGTGGGTCCGTAAACTGCAGGGGATCTAGTGACTGTGTGGAGGAGCCTCAGGGTGAGCCTCTCCAGTAACTTCATAACATGTGATGTTAGGGCCACTCGTCAGTTGATTGTTGGTTCTACTTCTGGGCACAGGAACCAGACATGAGGTTTTCCACCACCCAGTAACAACCATCTGGTTCAGGCTCAAGTTGAAGATGTGCTGGAAAATCCCACACAGCTGGACAGTGCATCCCTTCAGCACTCTGGGGCTGAGGCCCTCAGGACCTGCAGCGTTTCCTGGACACAGGTGACTAAATTCTCTTCTTACATCCTCTGCAGTGATGATGATGGGAGGCGTCAAAGAAAATGAGCAAGTCGTGGAGTAATGGGAGTGGGGGCAGGTTGGTGGGAGAAGGGGTGGTAATTATGCGAGAGGTGTGTGGTGAGTGCCCAGTGGAGGGGGAGCAGTGAGAGGAGCTGGGGGAAGGGTTGGCAGAGTCCGTGCTGTCAAACCTGTTGAACAGGTTTAGCTCAGTGACCTCATCTGTGTCTCCTTACATCATCTGATCCACCTTCTTACCAGTGATGCTGACAAATATAGAGACATTTAACAAGTTGACAAGCAACAGGTGAGGTGATTGTGACAAGAAACAGCTGTGAGGAATATAGTGACAGACCACACCTACAAACCACACAGCAACTGACAGAGTCCAACGTCAAACCACAAAGAACTCAGGATGAGAAACACCATAGCAAACCATAAATAAGTATCCAATGAAAGAAACGTATACTGAACCTAAAGAGAGACTCAAGACTGGCTAAAGCAGTGCCCAAACTTTTTTTAACCAAGAGCTACTTTTAAAGTTGAAAGTGTATCAAGATCTACCAAGCCATATTGAAAACCACAGTGTAGCCACAATTTATTGTGCACAATATTGTAGGGCCGCCGAATAGTCCCTGATTATTTATGCTGGATCTGGTTTGTTAGAACCCTCAGCAGGTGATCGGTAAGAATCACTCCAGTGTCTTTTTTCCAGATGCTTTATTGCATCTGTCTGGCAACTTATGATGTGGTTCTATGAATCAAACATATAACACAAATGAATGTAATCGTTAAATCAAATACAGAAATGGTGTATGTACCTAACAGATAACACTAAGAAATATGGCAAACCTATAACAGCAAAGATGGCAAATAGATAAAGTCTGTCAGATACATTTCTGTGCTCCTACAGCCATTTCCAAACCAACACTGCCATCTACTGGCCATTGAACACACTGGCAGTTGAAACCATGAGGGGAACTAGCCCCTGCTAAGGCTATTGGCTGCTATCATGCATTAAGTCAACACCACACATGTGCTAGGCTAAACAGCTTATAAACAACACCAAATACATCATCAAAGAATCAAAGGAAGACAAATGGATTCTCTGACTCACTTGCACTGTATGCACTGTTGCCAAAATGGCTGGTTAGGCTGATATTGGCGATTGATGTGATTTGTAGCCCCGCTCCGTGTTGAGCTCCAGACTACGGCAAATGGTTGAGTTACAGTAGAGGAGAGAGATCGAGTGCCCAATGACGGTGAGTTAAAGATCCAAAATGTCCCTAGAGAGGGCCTTTTCCACAGCCGCCCCCAGATTCCCATAAGAAATCTGACTATAACCAAAAAGGCCCATGTTGATAATAGCAAGGTTGCAGAATCTGTTGGGTACAAATGAGAGTTGGATGAGCCTACTAACTGGACGGGAGTAGGTCGGTTGTCAACTTGTATGTCAGCTGATCGTACTTTCCCATCTAATCCTGTTGAGACATTGATGACCTTGCCCACTGGTCACAACAAACAAGGTAATCGATGGTCCATGATCATGACAGTCTTACCAACTATGGTTGGTATGCCACTTCTCGCGGGCCTGAAGGCTGGGGAGGTAGAACTTAATGAAGTGCTTCCAGAAGTGGTCAGCAAGGAGCTGACAATGTCGCCAAAGTCTGCAACCTCGAAGTTCTGACTCAGGATATACCACTGGTGGAAGGGTGGCATTGGGTGTCCAATAAGCAAGGAATTGGGTGCTATTGGATCAGGGTCTGCAAGTCGGTCGAGGTGTAGCCCAAAGGTTTAGAATTGAGAATACCTTCAACCTCGATTAGGTGCATTCTCAGTGCCCTCTGTCACCAGCTGACCACCATTAGTAACCCGCAAGGTTCCTTGATAGAACGGATTTCATGTTCCCAACAACCTCCAAAATGGGGAGCGTTCGGTGGGTTGTACTCCAGTTGATTGTTGGGATGCAAGAAGTGCTTGGAGGTCTGGCTGAAGAGCAGCAAAGGCTTCTATCGTAGTTCTCGTTCACTTCCTTACAGTTGGTTCCCTGATCAGAGAGCAGTTTGAATGGTTTGCCTGTCCTGGCTGTGAAAAGCCTTAGAGCCATTAGGAAGGCATCACTGTCAAGGCTGGAGAGGAGGTCTAAGTGCACAGCACATGTAGTCATGCATGAAGAGCACTGCCCAGCATTTCAGCTTTCAGGACATTGAACTCAGTGGGAGAACAATCAAGCTGGATCTGTCACAAGAGTAAGGTTTGGGCTTGATAGTGTTCTGCTATCAATCATCCCAGGCCGCCCTATGTAAGGATTGTGTAGTAGCTCCTTGAGATCCTCAAAGGTAGTGAACTGAGTGGCATCTCAAACAGGGTGTATGGGAGGTACACCTGTGAGGCCAAAAAAGGTAGGCTTCCTCAGTTGAGTTGAACATTGGAGCAGGAAGGGGGGACCAACTACTCCGCGGCGTGTTCGTTCGTGAGGAAAGTGGCTTTCCCGCGTGATGTCATCTGTGGATTAAAAGAAGGATCCACATAGCGTCAGGTGGCATCGACGGTAAGATCCTGGATCTCTATGGACTCTGGTGGCCACAAACACTTTAAGCGGCATGATTCTGAATTCAACCAAATCAAATCAATTTATTTATTTATAGTGCCAAATCACAACAAACAGTTGCCCAAGGCGTTTATATTGTAAGGCAAAAGCCCATACAATAATTACAGAAAAAACCCCAACGGTCAAAACGACCCCCTATGAGTAAGCACATTGGCGACAGTGGGAGGAAGGAAAAAACTCCCTTTACACAGGAAGAAGAAACCTCAGCAGAACCAGGCTCAGGGCAGGGGCAGTCTTCTGCTGGGACTGGTTGGGGCTGAGGGGGAGAGAATCATGAAAAAGACATGCTGTGGAAGAGAGCAGAGATCAATCACTAATGATAAATGCAGAGTGGTGCAATACAGAGCAAAAAAGAGAAAGAAACACTCAGTGATCATGGGAACCCCCACACAGGTTGAATATGCTCATGGCAGACATGACCAGGGACGTCGGATCTTCCATTGACAGCCTCGCCATCGGTAGGATTCCACCCTACATTGTCCCTTTAACCCTGGTCCACCAAATTCTCGAGTCCGCAACTCATAGTCTAGTTATGCCATTACAAGCTCACCTCGCGTACGCATTGGGAAGCTCAATCCCAATCTATGTAGACCCGGAGGATCTTGAAATGGCGTTTCTAATTAACTTACCGATTGTCACTACAGAAAACATCTATAGGCTCAAAGTGTCATGAACGTAGGTCTCTGGCAAGGAGACAATCACCTTAAGATCCACACACCACTTGCAAACCGTTCATCCGAGATGACACTGCCGGCATCTGCGGTCTCAAAACACTCACTGGGACAAATCGTTGTCCAACGACCATCACGCCATTCCGCCAAGTCACGGACACTCAGGTAAATAGTAGGAATGCTGGTTCGTCAACACCCCCGAAAAATCAGCCCTGCTAGTGTACGACCGTCATGACACGTTAACTCGCATCGAACTTCCGCGTAAAACCTTGTGAGTCATGGTACCCGAAAACACCCTGCTCTGTATTGGTGAGGTATCTCTCTATCGCCTGCATCCTGACCAATACGAAGGAGCCATCGAAGTGTCCGACTTTTACAATCAAACCGCTATCGAAATAGACCAATAGACTCTGGAGAAAATCCAGTAGGAGGGCTCTCAAGTCATCGACGTGGCCCAATAGATAAAACATTGAAATAGATTCAAAATCAAGATCTCAAACCCTACCAAGCCCTACTCGTATGCTTGGTCTACACCTGACACATTGTTGTTTGTAGCCACAATCGTCAGTTACTTGACCACCCTCGGCTTAGCTCTATGGGCGCGCAGATATGCCAATACTCTTCAGAATGTATAACCAGGTGTTCTCGAGCCCTTGCCAGACTAGCCCGAAGAAAACGACATGCGGCCGAACCGTCTCAAGATATTGAAGCTAACCCAAATTTGGACCAAGAATCCGAAACCGACCAGGTATCTGAACTGATTTGGATTAGCCAAACCAGTGGTGAATAATGTAAATAATTAGGCAAATGTAGGATGTAGTACCACAGTTGGACCACTTTAGCATGTAGTAACCACTCTGCTAGTCTGACACTAACCCTCCTCAGCCTCACCACCAGTGGAAGACATCACCCACCAACCATCACAGCCTTCCTTTGGAGACCCAAAGTCGAATCGAGTGGGGGAATGTAGCGGAAAGCTGTGATCAAACAACCACCATCTTCAGCTTGCATTAATATGGGGCCCTTGAATTCCTTTAAACAAACATAAGCTCCATACAACAAGGCCTGGTATATCTCCAGGTGTCAAAGAAGAGACTTTTAAGCCCGGCACGGCTTGGATCTGTCAACAAACCCCCCAACACTTTAAGGATTTAAGATCACCAAGAAAGCATTCCACAAGGAGCCGTGAATGCTTATCAGCACTCCAGACCAGATGTGACTCAACTCCCCTCTCACATAAAAAGGCCTTCACAGAAAGACACCTTTCTCAACAAAAAATCCTGAAAAAGAGGTTTTCCACACTAAACCCAAAAGAAACAGCTCACTTAAAGATTACCCTCAATGGGACAATCATTTCAAAGGTTTTGTGGTTGAAATTGACCCAAATTACAAATTTTATATCACAATTAGATAAATGCCATTTCTGACCATGGAACAAGAGCGACCCCTGTGGAACGATTTGGAAAGGGCAGGTTATGGACATCCTGCAAACTTTAATCGTCTGACTACATTTTAAAGAAAGGAAAATTCATTGTGTTGTCGTGACAAAAGAACAAAAAAAAAAGAAGAAAAGTAAACATGTCACTCTTTTCTTTATGCATGCATGAAAGTTTTATATTTGTGTTATACTTTGCTCATTGGGAAATGTTTACTTAATGCGTTCTCTTTGATATATATATATATATATATATATATATATATATATATATATATATATATATAAAAGTGGGAAGGAAAAACTCCCTTTTAACAGGAAGAAACCTCCAGCAGAACCAGGCTCAGGGAGGGGCAGTCTTCTGCTGGGACTGGTTGGGGCTGAGGGAGGAACCAGGAAAAAGACATGCTTGTGGAGGGGAGCAGAGATCAATCACTAATGATTAAATGCAGAGTGGTGCATACAGAGCAAAAGAGAAAGAAACAGTGCATCATGGGAACCCCCCAGCAGTCTACGTCTATAGCAGCATAACTAAGGGATGGTTCAGGGTCACCTGATCCAGCCCTAACTATAAGCTTTAGCAAAAAGGAAAGTTTTAAGCCTAATCTTAAAAGTACGAGAGGGTGTCTGTCTCCCTGATCTGAATTGGGAGCTGGTTCCACAGGAGAGGAGCCTGAAAGCTGAAGGCTCTGCCTCCCATTCTACTCTTACAAAACCCTAGGAACTACAAGTAAGCCTGCAGTCTGAGAGCGAAGCGCTATATTGGGGTGATATGGTACTACGAGGTCCCTAAGACAAGATGGGACCTGATTATTCAAAACCTTATAAGTAAGAAGAAGAATTTTTAAATTCTATTCTAGAATTAACAGGAAGCCAATGAAGAGAGGCCAATATGGGTGAGATATGCTCTCTCCTTCTAGTCCCCGTCAGTACTCTAGCTGCAGCATATATAATATATATATATATATATATATATATATATGTGTGTGTGTGTGTGTGTGTGTGTGTGTGTGTGTGTGTGTTATATATGTGTGTGTGTAAGTAAGTAAGTAAGTAAGTAAGTAAACTTTATTTATATAGCACTTTTCACAGACCAGGGTCACAAAGTGCTTCACATGATAAAATCAATAATACAAATAACACATACAAACATTTAAAAGAAAATCAAGCTAAAATGCTATTTTAAAAAGGTGAGTCTTAAGTTGCTTTTTAAAAACATCGACAGAGTCTATCGAGCGAAGGGAGCAGGGAAGCTCATTCCAAAGGCGCGGTGCCACGGCTTTAAAAGATCTGTCCCCTTGAGTTTTAAAACAGGTACGGGGAACCATCAGCAGGTTCAGGTTGGAGGACCTCAGGCCCCTGGTGGACACATACGGTTGGATCAGTTCCTTGATGTATTCCGGAGCCTGCCCATGCAGAGCTCTAAATGTAAGCACCAGGAACTTATAATTTGTCCTAAACGAGACAGGGAGCCAATGCAGGGACTTGAGTATTGGGCTAATATGGGCTCTCCTGTGGGTGCAGGTCAGAAGCCGTGCAGCGGAGTTTTGCACAACCTGCAAACGAGCCAGTTCTTTCTTATTAAGACACGTGAACAGGCTGTTACAGTAATCCAGTCGCAAAGATATAAAAGCATGTACAATCATCTCTAACTCTTCAAAAGAGTTAGAGATGATTAGCGCCTTGGGACAACTGTTTGTTGTGATTTGGCGCTATATAAGAAGAAAGTTGATTGAGTTGATTGAAAAGACACCATTTTTCGAAGTTTAGAGATATTCCGGATCTGGAAAAAACAATTCCTAACTAACTGTTTCGTATGATGTTCCAGAGACATCACTTTATCCAAGATAATGCCAAGATTGCGCAGGCTGCCCTTAACTGAACTATTCAGTTCACCAAGGTGCAGCCTAATAGCAGGCACGGCACTAGCCGGAGCAACAATCGATGTTTCAGTCTTATCAGAGTTCAGCTGCAAGCTGTTTTCACTGAGCCATTCCTTAACTTTGGTGAGACAACTGGTTAAAGAATTGAGTTTCTGGGTCTCAGTTGTTTTAAAGGAGCAGTACAGCTGCAGGTCATCAGCATAGAGATGATAGGATACGTCACAAAACTGCTGGATCAACTTGCCAAGAGGGATGATATACAAAAGAAATAAAATAGGTCCCAGAACCGTGTGGTTTATAATTCCAGGTAAACCAGTTACAAGATTTATTCTGCAGGACTTGGTTTGGTTTCAAAGCGGAATGTTGGAACCTCGCTGATTTATATATATAAAAACTAGACAAAGGAACTCCAGAAACGACGTTACCCAGAGTTCTTGGGGGTGGAGCTTATTAACCCTTTTAAAAAGAGCTCGCGCCCGGGAATTCGCTCTCTTACGCTTACCTCTTACGCTCCTTACCGTTCTCTCTTCTTTTCCTTGGGTTTAAGGACGCGCCTCGCCGTCCAGATTTTATGACCCTTTGTCTGAAGCCATGTGCTACTTAAGACTAATTCTTGTTTGGCATACTGACAAGAATTTACTTTGTTTTTCCGACAGATAAATTTTGCAACCTTTGTCAAGTTAAATGCGCTGGGCGCATTTAACTTCCCTTGTCGAATTTTCAGATTAAAACCTTTTTTTCTTTTTTAAACTCCAAATTCCTTTCACGAACCTTTTCTTCTAAAGTCAGCTATTTTTACATTGAATTCTGATTCGACCAAGTTTCCAAAAGACGACGACGAAAGACGAATTTTTGATTTTTGATAGAGAATAAAGACGCTCAAACTTTTATTCTGATGAGCCATACACTAGAGTGCTGCAGAAGAAAACATCCAGGTCAGCTGAGACGTCCAAATCGACTTGAACTGCCACCGCAAAATCACAGCAATAACAGAATTGATCCCCGCTGCTGATGAGACTGAGCGGGTCGGACCAGCAGAGCCTTTGTCAAGGTCCCTGACGAAGCTGTGTGGTGGACAGAGCGTCGACTGAACCAGACGATTCCAGCATCGGACCTCACGGAGACGGCACAAAGTAAGACTCTGGGCTATGTTGTCAGATAAACAGAGTGGCTTTATTTAACTCTATTCAAAATCATTAACTCTCTCTCAGGTTGACAAATACGAAAGTAAACTACATGTTAAATTAGGACGAATTTTATTCCAAAACTCCCGCTACGAAACCAAACTATTAGAACATCATATAATCATTGTTAATTGAATGTCGTCATAATTAGATTGTGTTGCTTTGCGCCATGCGGCTCCACCACGACGCGCGGAACTCCTCCGCACGTCTGTCTCAATGTGCCGAAAAAAGTGCTGATGTCCACGTCTTTTCACAATTCCTGTGCTAGTCAGACGACATACCGGATCAAGACAGCATCCAGTTTAGAAATGAACAGCACATTCCACTGTTACAGGAGTTTTTGTCATGGAAAGAGGAGCGGAATTCCACGCGTCGTGGTGGAGCCGCATGGCACAAAGCAATGCCGTGATGAAGCCTCACAGGACATGTTGGGGCATGTCCAGCTCATGCTCAATTTCTCGGATAATCACACGACTGAAAAGCAACCGACAGCCGTCTGAAATCCACCTGAAAGCCGTCCTGTGAGACCAACACGGAGGTGGTTTTGTGCCGCGTAATGAATGGCTCCGTGGCGCGTCCCTCCGCTTTTCTTTCCATGAAAACACTCCTGTAACAGTGGAATGTGCCAAAAAAGTGCTGATGTCCACGCCTTCTGCCTTTTTGTGAAAGTCAGACGACGTCCTGGATCAACAAAGGCTTCACGTTGGAAATGATCTGATTGTTTCAGCAAGGTGTGAACCTGTCGATCGGCGCTCGGAGCGCGGCGCGCTCTCAGCAGTTGTGGGCGGGTCTTTAAACCGTCTGGATCACTCCTTAATCTGTGTAATCCCCATAAAATCGTCCCTGAAAGCCATATTAATTTTCCGAACGGTGTCCACCTGGAGGTCTCTCACAGTTTCTGGAAAAAATTTGATACAGCAAAGCTCCGAATCGTTCAGACATTTATTCGCAATAAAAAAACAACGAGAGGGGTGGACCACTGCTCACACAAAGCCTGCTCACAGGCTAATGACGCACCGACAGGCGTGAAAAAACTCACGCATGTGCACGAAGATTCAAGCTTGGCTGATGCAATCACATGTGATTCAAATCCATATGGTTTTTGAAAAAAATAAAAAGGTCGGATACTTTTCTAACAGACCTCGTATGTTTATAAAAGGACCCGATGGTTGGTTCCAAGCAATCATACTTTTTCTGTTTTGTTGGCATGTCATGCATCTTTCTACAAGTGTTTGTGAAGCTTTTGAGATGCCTCACGCAAATTATTGCAAATGAATTCATTGCGAAGGAATTATCTCACTCCCCCCCCCACCCCCCATTCCTACATGTGAACATCTGTGTGCAACATGGGCCAACACATGGAGTAGTACAGAACATGGGCAGACAGGATGACCATCAGGTTGAAGCCACAAGACTTCGAGTCATGTGCACACCCTCATGGCACTATAGTGATTGTCAATGCAGTCTTGCATTTCCATGACATCATAAAAAGAAGGAACATCTTTTGGATCTGCATGTAGTGTGGACAGAACACGGCTGCGGCTCCATGGGGGAAGAGGAAGGCACTGCTTGTGTGGCAGCTGGGTCTTCCAGTGCATTTCCCTTTAAAACGGGATCAGAACCTGAAGAATGAGCAGCACATTTGGCAATTGCTGTTTGTGATGGTAACATAATGGCTGTTCAGCTACCAAAGTATGATGTTGAATAGGTTTTCCAGAGGAAATAAGAAACCTTCTCATTTCTCTGTGGCTGGCCAAATGCATATCTGGAATCAGCATAAATGTTTGCTATTTTCCCTGCAGCAAGAACACAGGACCAGCGGGTAAAGCTCCTGCGTCTAGCACTTTCCAACCATTTACAACTGCATAACCAGCCAGATGCTTACATTGCTGCGTCTGCAAGAAGAACAGTCAGTGCATAGAATCCTGTGCATTTTCAGTTAGTGTTTGTTGCAAGTCTGGTCTTGGAGGTGTATTTATTTCAGTGATGGCAACATAATCATGATCGTCAGCCTGTAATGACCCAGCTCTTTAGTGTAACTGTCCCGGACAAATGGCCCAGGGAGCTATACTTTAAATACAGAAAAGACAATTTATTGAAATTGCACAGAGTCAGACAGATCTGGTTTCTTAATGTCAGTGTGTTTACTATGAAGGAATCACCTGTTCCTCTGTATTTTCCTTGGTTTGATGGTTAGTCCAGAGATGCTGACATCGTTCATCCGAGAATACTGTTCCAAGTCAGACACCCGATTTTCCAGATATAACATTTTCTGTTCTTGTTCAGGTTTCTGTCATTTTAGCTGTTTGATTTGTCCAAGCAGCTCTGTGATGATGTGGCTTTGTTTTGTCAAAGACGCCGCTTCCATAGACATCATATTCATGAGCTCCTGTAATTCCTCCATGTCTTTTTGAAGGATTTTTAAAGTCGTGTTATTTTCAGGACACAGTAGATCTCTATTAAAAGCAAATCTCACTACTACAGCCCCAAACACCGAAAGCTTACCACAAAGCTTGCTGTTAGCTTAGCGTGTGAAGTCCCAGCTTCCCGACAGGGCTGACGAACTGGCAGCTGATGCTGCAGCCCGGGGCCTGGCGGCAGCTGCCAGTGCAGCCGTGGGCTGTGACTAACCCATAGTTTTGCACTTCAGCTGATTGCTGAGCCTGGTTGCACTTGGAGTCTTCCAGATATGACACCAGAGCACCACCCACGCTTGGCTTATTGAACTGAGGCAGCATGAAGAAAACCACAAATGATAAAAGCTGCACATTCCCTCCGTTCTCGGTTCCTGAGTGATGGCAGTCATTCTTTGTGGTCTGAGCGGAATAGAAGCCGGCAGCATGTGTCAGACTGCAGATATATGCTTTTAACACACTGCGTTCATGTGAACACGTGCTCTGACTTTCACTGCAATATCCTACGACCACGATCCTATGTGCCACTTGTATACCAGAAAAATTCCACATTCATAACAATGATAATAATTCAAACAGAGCTTTCCCAGAAATCAAAGCAATAATAAAAGAACAAGTGTAATAATAAAAGTACGCTACAACAGACTTTGGGTCATGTGACAATTTTTTTTTTTTTTTTGTCCAAACTGTGTCAAGTAACAGGTGTCATCACACATTTGTCAGTCTTTTGTAATTTAGCTGTCCTTATGTTATGCACCACAACCGAGGGCTTCCTGAATAAATCCATTGTTCACATCTGCCAGACACGTCCACTATACACTTCATCTGTAAGGACCCCTTCACACATAACACGACTGAAGCCGACTAATGCATGAAGGAGGAATTGCATGCCATTCGTGAAAAATCAGAGCCGCCTCGTACACCTGTTGCTACAACCATTCACACACACAAGTGGCCAAAATACAGCGAATGCCCTGTCAGTGCCTATTTGACCCCTCTCTTGGCAGGCCAAATTCCAGTTGCCACGCATGAACATTCAATAGCACTTGCGGAGCACATAGAAAATGTGGTGCCATTCGCCGCAGTCAACATGAAAAACGAGAGCTGGCGACTACTTTTGACCTGGCTGTGAAATTTGTTTAATTATCCCACGAGTGTGGCGTTAGCAAGCAACACACATGTGGCATGCCAGAGTGTCAGCTCCCCCCTCAACACATGTGGCGTACATGTTATCGCGCGTGTCGCCCCCCCATCCCCTGGCAACACATGTGGCATGTGGGGGGGCATTTGCATGAAATGCTGATATGTATGTACATACAGATGAGGACCAGTCAGCCACGTCTGAGCGCACACAGCATGGCAAGGTGCATCTCAGCTGAGACTCAGACAGCTGGAAATGACAGCTCAGTGCACACGACGTGTCACATTAAAAACACAGAGACCACAGCCAGGACAGGTATATAAATAATTCCTACAATAACTGCATACACAATTACATAACAAATAGCTAAAATGAATGACCACATAACACCAAAACAGCTGGGGAACACGTACAGTGTTTTGAAGCACATGACCTTACAACTGTCCACCGTGATGCAGATGGAAAAGCGCTATATAAATGCAGTCTATTTAAGTTACGTCCTCTCTCGTAGTGTTGATGATTGTTTTGGGTCATCATTTTGAGTGTTTGTTTCATTTTGACTGTCTTGTGAATTTGATCACTGGATTTTTGTTTCTCGACAAAAGTCTTTTGTTGGATTAACTATTTTAGTTATCACTTTGGATTTTTGTTTCTCGACTAAAGACTTTTGTTGCAATTATTGTTTTATGAGGTCTGTCCATAAAGTAACGTACCTTTTTATTTTTTTCAAAAACTATATGGATTTGAATCACGTGTGATTGCATGAGCCAAGCTTGAACCTTCGTGCGCATGCGTGAGTTTTTCCACGCCTGTCGGTTGTGTCATTCGCCTGTGGGCAGGCTTTGAGTGAGCACTGGTCCATCCCTCCCGTCAGATTTCTTTTGTCTGAGAACTTGCTGAGAGACTGCCGCTTTGCTCCATGAAATTTTTTTCAGAAACTGTTAGAGACAGCCAGTTATAAACCATTCGATAGATTCAGTTGGATATCGGTGAAGATTCTGTCGGCGTCACGCGGATTATGGACTTGTTAAAACCTTTTTAAAGACGGCCCACAGCAGCGGAGGGCGCGCGGCGCGCCGAGCGGCCATCGACAGGCTGGAACGACCAGATAATTTCTAAACTGAAGGCTGTGCTGATCTGGGACATCGTGTGACTACCACAGAAATGGCAGGAGAGCTGGACATAGCAATTTTGCGGCACATTCCACTGTTACAGGAGATTTTGTAATGAAAGACATGCGAAGGATTTCGCTCGTCGGCACGAAGCAGCTCAGGACACACAGCAAAAAAAAAAAAAAAAAACACCTCCATGTTGGAAACCATTCAGAAGATTCAGATGGCTTTTGATGGCTTTTCAGTTGAGTGAGTATCCGAGAAATTGTTTAACAGCTGGGCATGCCCCAACATGTCCTGTGAGACTTTCAAGACGGAGGTGTTTTTTTTGCTGCGCGTCCTGAGCTGCTTCGTGCCGACGTGCGAAATCTTCCGCACGTCTTTCATTACAAAATCTCCTGTAACAATGGAATGTGCTGCAAAAGTGCTATGTCCAGCTCTCTTGCCATTTCTGTGGTAGTCACATGATGTCCCGGATCAACACAGCGTTCAGTTTAGAAATGATCTGGTTGTTCCAGCCTGTCGATGGCCGCTCGGCGCGCCGCGCGCCCTCCGCCACTGTGGGCCATCTTTAAAAAGGTTTTAACAGTCCATAATCCGCGTGACGCCGACAGAATCTTCACCAATATCCAACTGAATCTATCGAATGGTTTCCAACTGCCTGTCTCTAACAGTTTCTGAAAAAAATTTCATGGAGCAAAGCGGCAGTCTCTCAGCAAGTTCTCAGACAAAAGAAATCCGACAGGAGGGGTGGACCAGTGCTCACTCAAAGCCTGCCCACAGGTGAATGACGCAACCGACAGGCGTGGAAAAACTCACACATGCGCACGAAGGTTCAAGCTTGGCTCATGCAATCACACGTGATTCAAATCCATATAGTTTTTGAAAAAAATAAAAAGGTCCATTACTTTATGGACAGACCTCGTAGTTGGCACTTCAGATTTTGCCATTGGATTGTGTTTACTTCAAACTCTCCTAATCACCTGGGTAGAATAAAGCCCTGAGTTCTTCAGTCCTCCTGTGTCCGCTGCCTTGCATTGTGGGGTCCAACCTTGTTCTTGAGTGTTTTAAATCACAACACACATGGAATGCTTGGAGACCAAGTGTGGACTCTTGAAAATTGAGTGTCCTTGAGAGGTTTTTCATAATGTTGGGTTGACATTACATTTTTGAGGGGAGAGTGGAGCAACAGGTAAACTAGAAGCACTCGGAGAGCGCAAACCTCCGCCAAGGCCATAGGGTCACTGACGTCACATAGAACACCCTTTGGCAAAGAGACTTATTCCACATTGTTTCACGCACCTGTCATCATGTTTCAGATTCAGTGGTTAACCCTATGAGGTCCGAGGGCATTTTTTGGACAGTTCACTCGCCTGGCATAAATGTTTTATTATTGCTGTTAACAGCTCTCCCTGCATCCCACAATCAAGTTTTATGTCTCTTTTTTTTTCAGGACAACCTGTACTTTCAAAATATATATGCTATAGTTGTGTTTTATAAGTGTAATAAAGGTTTACAATCAGAAATAAGAAAAGAATAAGTAAAGCGGAATTATTTCCCACACACATTTATTCAAAACACACGGCAAAATATAATAAACTAGTAACACATCACTCCTAAAAACAATCTTTGGTGTGTCATGTGAGGTGAATCTGCACTACGATTGGATTTTGGAAAACCATGTGATGGTGAGCCAATTCCGATTGGACACTCACATTGCTCACGTCATCACACAGCTTCTATGAGGAGTACAAAGATGGTGGACGGTGGCTCGAAAGTCTGTGGCGTTAACTTTTCAGCAAAAAAAAGTAAGTTTCTATCTCATATCATTAAAAAGTTATTTATAATTTCGCAAAGCTTGGTCTCAGCCGTCATCTACGACGGCATCGGCCCCAGAGGGTTAAACCCTTAGATCTTCAGCAAATGTATTTATAAAGAGAAACTGCATGAACTACACAAGTTTTTTTTTTCTAATAACAAGTTTATTCAATGAGGACAAACAAATGCTAAATCATTATTATTAAATTAGAAGTATTCCACCTTGCGTGGCGTGATGCTATCTTAGACTATAATCATGCGTTACTGGCTACAAAGTGGACCCATTACTCTGATTTGATCAACAAAAACAAGCATAACTCAAAGTTCTTGTTCGACACAGTGGCAACACTTATTCATGGACAACCACCTGTAGTTCGGGTTCCTTTTACAGCACAAGATTTCCTGGATTATTATTATTATAGAAGGCTTATTTATATTAATGTTAAAGTCACCAATAATCAGAATGTTATCCGCACTCATTGATTGATCGATTAGGTTGTCTGATGATCACACCACAGCGACGGTGCTTTAAAAGTTTAAATCATGACAGTGCTTCTGTGTGATCAGAGCATGACAATGGCATGAGAAACGTACCTGCAGCAGAAAAATCACAGAGGGACTTGCTTTAAAACATGACATTTCTAGCCATGAGTTAACGTATTTTCAGACACCATTTTGAAAAATCAGGAGCTTTATGTGGATTCATGTCCATCTGTGATGGTGAATGACTAAGTGGCCAGCATTGATGGACAAATTTAGACTTATGAGCAAATTACAAGAAACATGTGCCAACAATCACATAACGTACCTACAACTTATGTCCAGCATGTGCAGAACGTGTGAGTCACATGCTGGCACTGATAAGCAGAGCTCCTCCAAAAATTTTGGAGGAGCTCAGCTTATCAGGATGTACATCGGTGAGCTTCAATGTGTTTCAACCTGCGTCAATGTGCTCTTAACTTATCAAAAACTTACCCTTAACTTATTGTACTTATGCCGGCATTTTTATTAATAGAGTTGGCATACACTGGCTAAATCATCAAGGTGTGACAGGACCTTAAGGGTTAGCGTTAGTGTATAGTTAGGGTGACGTTAGCATTAAGTTAGTTTAGCGTTTGGGTTAGGTGAAGTTAGGGTTAGGTTAGAGTTAGGGTAAGTTAGAGTTAGGGTGAGGTTAGGTTTGGGTTAGCGTTTGGGTTAGGTGAAGTTAGGGTTAGGTTAGAGTTAGGGTAAGTTAGAGTTAGGGTGAGGTTAGGTTCGGGTTAGCGTTTGGGTTAGGGTTAGAGTTAGGGTTCAGTGCACCATCAGAGGAAGTTGTTCAAAAGATCAGTATTTCACACAAAACATAGTTAATGTCATGGGAACTAAGAAGGTTCCAACTATAATTTTAAATGGCAGCATCAGTGGAATGTTTCTGATTGGTCGTTATCGATTTCGCCCAAAGTGGGATTTAGAATTTCGCTTTGAACTTTTGAATAGTTGAACACATTTCCATAGTTGAACACATTTCCATGGTGATTTGTGAGGATAATGGAGACGTGTTGATGTGCAGTTTGAAAGTTTGTACTTCTGATTAGATTTTGGTGATTTTTTTTTTTTTAAACATTTTCTTTTTTGAGTACATGAACCATGACTGTTATATGCAGATGAGCCTCTGGAATATTTTTCTTCTTTTTAGGTGAAAATGGCCTTATGTTTTGTTTTTGTCATTAGTATGCTTTATTTAGTAAGAAAAATAGCACTTTGTCGAGACCATATTTGTTTAAATGAAAGTCTGACAGTTTTATGTCGGTGGGTTTTCATTAAATCTCTCATGTTTGCTGTTTTATTAAGAAGCTTTTAATTTGAATATAATACAATGAAATAACTACACACATATACAAACACTAGAAAAATAGTTTCTAAGATCTGAATGATGAGTTAAGTCCACTGTAAAAGGGAACCGATTGTCTGAGTCCACGGTGTTGTTCCTGCATCACCGTAAAAAACAAGTTGAGGCTTTGAAAGATGTCCACAGTTGAAGAAAAACAAGACGATACAAGCCTGTTTGTGTCCGTTCCCGTTTGCAAGGAGCTTATAATCCAGAATGTGCTGGACTTTGTTACTGGATCTGCTGCCTCACCACAGATCGTGCTGGACTGGTTCTAGCCCCAGAGTGAGATGTTGACAGTTGGGTCATCTGCACAGCTGCTGTGTCTGTTAGCGCCAAATGCTTCACTTCTTCATGATCGAAGAAATATCCAGAAACATGCTCTGTGAGGGAGACATGAAAATTAACTTTAAAGACTGAAAGAGCAAATCTAGGTGAGTGTGTGTGTATATATATATATATATATATATATATATATATATATATATATATATACACACACACACACACACACACACACACACACACACACACAACAGAACCAGTCAGATGTTTGGACACACACGCCTATTCTCAGCCAAGTCCTGTAATGCTTCCTGTGGGATCCCAAGGCCTTCCCAAGCCATCTATGTCTGGGGCTTCCTCCCAATTGACCATACCTGGAAGACCTTCCTCGGGAACCCGCCAGGGAGCATCTTCACCACATGCCTGAATCACCTCAGCTGGCTCCTTACAATGTTCTACTTGGAGTCCCTTCGAGGTAGACAAACTTCTCACTCTGTCCCGGAGTGTAAGCCCAGATACTCGTAGTTGATGGAGGAATCCCATTTCTGCTGCTTGTGTCTGTGATCTTGTTCGTTCAGTCTTTACCCAAATTTCATGACCATAGGTGAGGATAGGAGCATAAATTGACTGGTAAGCTGAAAGCTTCGCCTTCACCACGTTTGGCCAAAAAAGCATCTGTTAAACATCAGACCCCCCACCCCCACCCCCCATTCCATCTGTGGATCTCATTTTCCAACTTGCCCCCACTCCTGAACAAGACCCAGCGATACTTAAACTTGTCTAATTGGGGCAGTAGCTCACCCCTGACCCAGAGGGGCCAATCCACTGTTTTCTGACAGAGGACCATGACCTCAGATTTGGAGGTGCTGATTCTCCTCTAGGGATGTGTACTGCTAAGATTTTATCGATATGATTCCTTATCGATGCCTCTTGTGAATTTTCTGTGTACTAAAAGTAGGCTTTACAGGTTTTCTATGTATTTTATTGAGTCTTAACGTAAATAAATCTGAAATTGGTCACTGGATCCTTGATCTCTGGACAAAAATAAAAATAAACAAAATTTGCAGTTTTTGCCAAAAGCATTTCCTTTCAGACATTTTGGCATAATGTCTCTCCATACCTCTGAGGTGAGCTCAGCCGGCTGCTGCATGTCAGCACAGGACGTCTCATTTTGGGAGGAAAAAAAAAAGTTTTGATCAATTTGCAGTTTATTTGTATTACGACATTTGGAAAGAGGTGTCATTTGATTTAAACGGTGTTTTGCTTTGAAGTTATTAATTCCGACTGGACTCTATCGTTCTAACTTGACTCGTCAGAGAGCCGCACAGCGTTTGGAGCTGTGTGAACAGAACGGAGGATGATTCTCGTTTCTTTCTCCCAACAAGACAGGAGTCCCAGTTAGTAACTTTAATCTGCACAAAAGTGACTCACGGTTTCACATATTCAGGGATGAAAGTGGTGAAAAACAAAAAACGCTGAAACCCAAAATTAACCCCCAACACCACCTGCACGAAAATGTTTGAATTCTAGAAGCTCTGAAATGCAAACTGGGACTATTCCAGACAATAAACTGCAGTGAGTGCAGCATCCATTTAGTGAGAAAAAACTCAACTTTCCTCATTCAGATTCATTCCAGTAGTATTCTGCTCTTACTAGGATGCAGCAGTTTTCTAGTTTGGCAGAAAGTTCTGGAGGAAATCACTGAAGAAATTAACAAACTGAAAATATGGTTTGACTGAAACAAAATGTCATTAAACTTAAATAAGACAGGGATGAAGTGGAGGTGTAAGAGCCCTGTTCCACTGGCGTTTAGGAGGATTTGCGTATGGATTGCGCACAAAATTGGCTCATATTCGCTAAACAACCACAATATGCGTGAAACATGCTTGTATGAGTCGGCCCACACCCGCACACATCCGCAATTATCTGCAGAGGCACGTTTTTCCATTTCCAGGATTTTTGAGCTGCACAAAATTTTGCTTGTGGATGACATCTGCCTTACATACACAATACATACTCACTCTATGTGCTGTATATCTGCCATTAACCGCTGATATTCGCAACTGATGGGGATTTGCAGCTTGGCAGCGGACTGGGACAGTGTGTAAAACAGATATGTAGCGTGCCCATCATGTCCACATCACAAACTAAAATAAGTTGTAGCGACTGCATACAGATTGGCCACAAATAAAGCGTTTGTATTACATCAGCTTTGCATCTGATTTGTGGACAATCTGTGAATGCATAACAAACACGTCACATAAACCCAAAATACTATATTTGGCAGAAAGTGACATACCAGCCAGTCAGTGCTGGTCCAGCTGTGTAGATCCACAAAGATGTAGCTGCTGCAATCGGGTCTCCTCCAGGACTTTTATTTAACACCAACAAAAGGAAGAGTTGCTGTTTAGCCACAACTCACACTGCCGTCTGTTTTCTGTGACACTCTCAAAAAAAAAAAAAACGTCTCACACCGAGAAGCTTCCCCCCTCCCGCTCCCCAAACTCATGAGAACAGTTAACCCTCGCATGACAACATGAATATTAACTCTGTGATCAACTTGTCCAAGTCCAGCAAATGCTCCAGAGGCTGTATTGTTGGTGTGAATAGTGATGCCAACGGCCCGAGTGCGCTTCTTTTATGACCGTAATGCAGATGCCGTGCACACGCAACACGTGCGCGATGCATCATAATACACCCGTAATACTGCTGTGATAATCTCAATGTGTCGGATCGGTTTCCTCACTACATGCGTTATATAACCATGATTGTTCATCATATATTCGCTGTATATTATTAATATATCCGTAATTCATACTGGGACATTTGTCATTTTTGGCCATTTTTGTTGCGGACGACAACGAATGCCCGTACTTTGTATACTCAATTCATGTGCAATTAATCCTCTCCCCAGTGGTACAGGGGCCTTAGAGTCATTAGGTGTTCACAGGAAACACTTATTTATTTATGTTCATTGTTGGTTGTTTTTATATTTTCTGTTGTGTTTTTAATCAGGTTCTTTTTGTCTCTTTCTCTAAAACTGTATTGTAGCATTATTAGTTATTATTACTATTATTATTACTATTACTGTTATTATTATTATTATTGTTGTTTATTATTATTATTACTAATATATAAACAAAAATAAATTTAAAAAATATTACAATTTGTAATACATTTGCCTCTTTAACGACAACAAATGCTGAGCCATTAATTGTTATACAGAAAACATGCACACAAACATGCTGAGATGCAGACAGCTTAATGCTAACTTTAACATTGAAAATGTCATAGACATGCTAATGCCTTAGCATCAGCCCTGTTTTTAAGTTATAAAATACATCTATCAACTGTTTCAGAAGAACACAACAGGTTGGTTTAACATTAAAAAATGTAACTATTACTCACAGACATATGCTCTTTAGGGTTTTAGTGGGGAAAATTAAGATAAAGCGAAAGAAAACAATGAATCAACAAAGCAGTAGGTCGATCTGCGAATCACTGCTTCGATTGGTTCAAGGTTCAAAGCAAAGCCGCGCTGCAGAAAAGCTGATTACAGACCCGCTGCAGGGTCTGTAATCAATGTAGAGAAATTATCATTTTCCAAACAATGGCCACTCTGAAGGACTGATAAGGAAATCGTTGAGCAAAAAAGTTATCGATGTCAGTGGATCGAATAATTTCTTAACGATACCCGAAAGGAACCGGTTCTCGATACCATCCCTGTTCTCCTCCCAGTCACTTCACACTCTGCCTCAAACCTGCTCTGTGCTAATCAGAGGTCACTGCCTGCAGAAACCAACAGAACCACATCATCCACAAAAAGAATAAGAATAAGATCAACTTTATTCATCCAGAAGGAAGTTATTTTGCCAGAATACTGAAACAGTGAATGTTTTTTTAAGACATTTGCACAAGATGTTCAAGAACATTGCACATAAATAATTCTGACTAACTGAATAACTCTGATCGTTGTGTTCATCCTGCAGAGGTGGGAGGAGTTATACAGTTTAATTGCCACAGGTAGGAAGGACCTTCTGTGGTGCACCTCGGTGGTGTCAGTCTGTGGCTGAAGGTGCTCTGACAGGACATCAGTGTAGCATGCAGGGGGTGGGAGGTGTTGTCCAGGTTGGTGAGCAGTTTCCTCAGCATCTTCTTCTCTGACACCTCCACCACAGACTCCAGCTCCACCCCAGGACAGAGCCAGCTCTCCTGATGAGCTTGTTGAGTTTGTTCATGTCAGCTGCCTTCAGCCTGCTGCTCCACCACACTACAGATGACGCTGGAGACCACTGAGTGACAAAACATCTGCAACATATTTCTGCAGATATTGAAAGATCTGAGCCTCCCAAGGAAGTACACTTGGCTCTGACTTTTCTTATACACATCCGTGTTTACAGTCCAGTGCAGTTTGTTGTCTATGTGGACACCCAGGTACTTGTAGTAGTCCATAATGTCCACTTCAGTTCCATTAATGGTAACTGGGTTTGGACGGGTCTTTCGTCTTCTGAAGTCCACCAACAGCTCTTTTGTCTTAGATACATTGAGCTGCAGGTGGTTGAGTCTACACCACTCCACAAACCTGTCCACCACACTCCTGTACTCAGCCTCCTGGTCACTGCCGATGCAGCCCACAATGGCAGAGTCGTCCAAAAACTTCTGCAGACGGCAGGACTGTGACCAGAACCTGAAGTCTGAGGTGTAGAGTGTGAACAGAAAGGGAGACAGGACCATCCCCTGTGGTTCTCCCGATGGTGTCCGACATAATGTCCTGAAGTATCACATACTGTGGGCAGCCCATGAGGTAGATGTAATCGGGCCACCGGTAGAACGTCCACCTTCATGTCCTGTAGCTTATCACTGAGCAGGTCAGGCCAGATGGTATTGCAAGCACTGAAGGACTCAAAGAACATGACTCTCACAGTGCAGCCTGCCTCTTTCAGGTGAGAATAAGCTCTGTGCAGCATGAAGATGATAGCATCCTCCACTCCCCTGTTCGGTTGGTCCGTAAACTGCAGGGGATCTAGTGACTGTGTGGAGGAGCCTCAGGGTGAGCCTCTCCAGTAACTTCATAACATGTGATGTTAGGGCCACAGGTCTGTCATTAAGTGTGTTGGGGTTCTACTTCTTGGGCACAGGAACCAGACATGAGGTTTTCCACCACCCAGTAACAACCATCTGGTTCAGGCTCAAGTTGAAGATGTGCTGGAAAATCCCACACAGCTGGACAGTGCATCCCTTCAGCACTCTGGGGCTGAGGCCCTCAGGACCTGCAGCGTTTCCTGGACACAGGTGACTAAATTCTCTTCTTACATCCTCTGCAGTGATGATGATGGGAGGCGTCAAAGAAAATGAGCAAGTCGTGGAGTAATGGGAGTGGGGGCAGGTTGGTGGGAGAAGGGGGTGGTAATTATGCGAGAGGTGTGTGGTGAGTGCCCAGTGGAGGGGGAGCAGTGAGAGGAGCTGGGGGAAGGGTTGGCAGAGTCCGTGCTGTCAAACCTGTTGAACAGGTTTAGCTCAGTGACCTCATCTGTGTCTCCTTACATCATCTGATCCACCTTCTTACCAGTGATGCTGACAAATATAGAGACATTTAACAAGTTGACAAGCAACAGGTGAGGTGATTGTGACAAGAAACAGCTGTGAGGAATATAGTGACAGACCACACCTACAAACACACACAGCAACTGACAGAGTCCAACGTCAAACCACAAAGAACTCAGGATGAGAAACACCTATAGCAAACCATAAATAAGTATCCAATGAAAGAAACGTATACTGAACCTAAAGAGAGACTCAAGACTGGCTAAAGCAGTGCCCAAACTTTTTTTAACCAAGAGCTACTTTTAAAGTTGAAAGTGTATCAAGATCTACCAAGCCATATTGAAAACCACAGTGTAGCCACAATTTATTGTGCACAATATTGTAGGGCCGCCGAATAGTCCCTGATTATTTATGCTGGATCTGGTTTGTTAGAACCCTCAGCAGGTGATCGGTAAGAATCACTCCAGTGTCTTTTTTCCAGATGCTTTATTGCATCTGTCTGGCAACTTATGATGTGGTTCTATGAATCAAACATATATGAACACAAATGAGATGTAATCGTTAAATCAAATACAGAAATGGTGTATGTACCTAACAGATAACACTAAGAAATATGGCAAACCTATAACAGCAAAGATGGCAAATAGATAAAGTCTGTCAGATACATTTCTGTGCTCCTACAGCCATTTCCAAACCAACACTGCCATCTACTGGCCATTGAACACACTGGCAGTTGAAACCATGAGGGGAACTAGCCCCTGCTAAGGCTATTGGCTGCTATCATGCAATTAAGTCAACACCACACATGTGCTAGGCTAAACAGCTTATAAACAACACCAAATACATCATCAAAGAATCAAAGGAAGACAAATGGATTCTCTGACTCACTTGCACTGTATGCACTGTTGCCAAAATGGCTGGTTAGGCTGATATTGGCGATTGATGTGATTTGTAGCCCCGCTCCGTGTTGAGCTCCAGACTACGGCAAATGGTTGAGTTACAGTAGAGGAGAGAGATCGAGTGCCCAATGACGGTGAGTTAAAGATCCAAAATGTCCACTAGAGAGGGCCTTTTCCACAGCCGCCCCCAGATTTCCCATAAGAAATCTGAACTATAACCAAAAAGGCCCATGTTGATAATAGCAAGGTTGCAGAATCTGTTGGGTACAAATGAGAGTTGGATGAGCCTACTAACTGGACGGGAGTAGGTCGGTTGTCAACTTGTATGTCAGCTGATCGTACTTTCCCATCTAATCCTGTTGAGACATTGATGACCTTGCCCACTGGTCACAACAAACAAGGTAATCGATGGTCCATGATCATGACAGTCTTACCAACTATGGTTGGTATGCCACTTCTCGCGGGCCTGAAGGCTGGGGAGGTAGAACTTAATGAAGTGCTTCCAGAAGTGGTCAGCAAGGAGCTGACAATGTCGCCAACGTCTGCAACCTCGAAGTTCTGACTCAGGATATACCACTGGTGGAAGGGTGGCATCTGGGTGTCCAATAAGCAAGGAATTGGGTGCTATTGGATCAGGGTCTGCAATGTCGGTCGAGGTGTAGCCCAAAGGTTTAGAATTGAGAATACCTTCAACCTCGATTAGGTGCATTCTCAGTGCCTCCTCTGTCACCAGCTGACCACCATTAGTAACCCGCAAGGCTTCCTTGATAGAACGGATTTCATGTTCCCAACAACCTCCAAAATGGGGAGCGTTCGGTGGGTTGTACTTCCAGTTGATCTGTTGGGATGCAAGAAGTGCTTGGAGGTCTGGCTGAAGAGCAGCAAAGGCTTCTCGTAGTTCTCGTTCACTTCCTTTACAGTTGGTTCCCTGATCAGAGAGCAGTTTGAATGGTTTGCCTGTCCTGGCTGTGAAAAGCCTTAGAGCCATTAGGAAGGCATCACTGTCAAGGCTGGAGAGGAGGTCTAAGTGCACAGCACATGTAGTCATGCATTTGAAGAGCACTGCCCAGCATTTCCAGCTTTCAGGACATTGAACTCAGTGGAGAAACAATCAAGCTGGATCTGTCACAAGAGTAAGGTTTGGGCTTGATGATAGTGTTCTGCTATCAACTCATCCCAGGCCGCCCTATGTAAGGATTGTGTAGTAGCTCCTTTGAGATCCTCAAAGGTAGTGAACTGAGTGGCATCTCAAACAGGGTGTATGGGAGGTACACCTGTGAGGCCAAAAAAGGTAGGCTTCCTCAGTTGAGTTGAACATTGGAGCAGGAAGGGGGGACCACTACTCCAGCGGCTGTGTTCTGTTCGTGAGGAAAGTGGCTTTCCTCGCGTGATGTCATCTGCTGGATTAAAAGAAGACTCCACATAGCGTCAGGTGGCATCGACTGTAAGATCCTGGATCTCTATGACTCTGGTGGCCACAAACACTTTGAAGCGGCATGATTCTGAATTCAACCAAATCAAATCAATTTTATTTATATAGTGCCAAATCACAACAAACAGTTGCCCCAAGGCGCTTTATATTGTAAGGCAAAAGCCATACAATAATTACAGAAAAACCCCAACGGTCAAAACGACCCCCTATGAGTAAGCACTTGGCGACAGTGGGAAGGAAAAACTCCCTTTTAACAGGAAGAAACCTCCAGCAGAACCAGGCTCAGGGAGGGGCAGTCTTCTGCTGGGACTGGTTGGGGCTGAGGGGAGAGAATCATGAAAAAGACATGCTGTGGAAGAGAGCAGAGATCAATCACTAATGATTAAATGCAGAGTGGTGCATACAGAGCAAAAAGAGAAAGAAACACTCAGTGCATCATGGGAACCCCCCAGCAGTCTACGTCTATAGCAGCATAACTAAGGGATGGTTCAGGGTCACCTGATCCAGCCCTAACTATAAGCTTTAGCAAAAAGGAAAGTTTTAAGCCTAATCTTAAAAGTAGAGAGGGTGTCTGTCTCCCTGATCTGAATTGGGAGCTGGTTCCACAGGAGAGGAGCCTGAAAGCTGAAGGCTCTGCCTCCCATTCTACTCTTACAAACCCTAGGAACTACAAGTAAGCCTGCAGTCTGAGAGTGAAGCGCTCTATTGGGGTGATATGGTACTATGAGGTCCCTAAGATAAGATGGGACCTGATTATTCAAAACCTTATAAGTAAGAAGAAGAATTTTAAATTCTATTCTAGAATTAACAGGAAGCCAATGAAGAGAGGCCAATATGGGTGAGATATGCTTTCTCCTTCTAGTCCCTGTCAGTACTCTAGCTGCAGCATTTTGAATTAACTGAAGGCTTTTCAGGGAACTTTTAGGACAACCTGATAATAATGAATTACAATAGTCCAGCCTAGAAGAAATAAATGCATGAATTAGTTTTTCAGCATCACTCTGAGACAAGACCTTTCTAATTTTAGAGATATTGCGCAAATGCAAAAAAGCAGTCCTACATATTTGCTTAATATGCGCATTGAAGGACATATCCTGATCAAAAATGACTCTACGATTTCTCACAGTATTACTGGAGGTCAGGGTAATGCCATCCAGAGTAAGGATCTAGTTAGACACCATGTTTCTAAGATTTGTGGGGCCAAGTACAATAACTTCAGTTTTATCTGAGTTTAAAAGCAGGAAATTAGAGGTCATCCATGTCTTTATGTCTGTAAGACAATCCTGCAGTTTAACTAATTGGTGTGTGTCCTCTGGCTTCATGGATAGATAAAGCTGGGTATCATCTGCGTAACAATGAAAATTTAAGCAATGCTTTCTAATAATACTGCCTAAGGGAAGCATGTATAAAGTGAATAAAATTGGTCCTAGCACAGAACCTTGTGGAACTCCATAATTAATCTTAGTCTGTGAAGAAGACCCCATTTACATGAACAAATTGTAATCTATTAGACAAATATGATTCAAACCACCGCAGCGCAGTGCCTTTAATACCTATGGCAACCAGGCGATGACAGTGGTAGAATCAGTTCACAACACGGTCTGCTGGATGGAAAGGGTTAGCTCTGTGTTAAGGAGTTTGGCCATCTGAGCCCCTGTCAAAGCAGCACACAGTTCAAGAAGCAGAATGGACTGTTGCTTCTTTGGAGCTATTCATGACCTTGTAGTGAGGAAGGCTACCTCCATCTCACCACTACAACTGACAGTTCTGAGGTTTACCACAAAGCCATATGCTTGCTCAGAGGCATTGCAGAACACATGGATTTCACGATGGCTGGTAGAGTAATCTGGTCTGGGGCTGGTGTAGCATCTTGGCAGGGTGATGCTTTGTAGATTAGGCAGCTCATCTTCCCATTCTCTCCAAGCTTGAAGCAAAGACTCTAGTAGAGCAGGATCATCCCACTCTCGTTTCTTGTCCCACAGACATCGCACTAGGACTTTGGCTCATGTAATATATGGGTCAAGAAATCCGAGGAGGTCATACTGACTGGCTAACACTTTATAAATGGAGCGCATGATGATCTTGTTCAGTTGGGGAATGCGAGTCTTGTAGGACAAAGTGTCTGCCTGACAATGCCACTGGAGGCCAAGGGCTGATTCCTGCTGGTCCACCTGACTATGAGAGATCCACTTCTCAATGTTATCTGCCTTTGCTTCAGCCGGTAGGTACCTAATGGTGTCAGGGTAGTTGCTTGCCCACTGCCTCAGCTTGAAACCACCTTGGGCCAGAAGCGTGTTCACTAAAGCTGTGGCATCCTCCACTGTAGCCACACTCTGGAGACAGTTGTCAACGTAGAAACATTTCAACACAGCTTCCTTGGCAGCATCTCCTGGTTGAGTGTGATCCAGGATATGTTTCTGGAGTGCATATATGGCACAGCAGGGACTGCTATTTGCACCAAACAGTAGCACTGTCCACTCATATACTGCAGGCTGTTCCTCTCATCAAAGATCTCTCCAGAGAAAGTGAAGAAGTGGCTGATCCTTGGGTAGAAGCCATACTTGGTGGAACATACCGTCTTTGTCACTACTGATAGCCACCGTATGTTCCCTGAAGCGCAGGAGGACAGAAAGCAAGGAAGGTCCCAGGGCTTGTTAAGCAACAGCCTGTTAAGGTCAATGCCCTGGTACTGGAAAGAGCAGCTGAAGACAACACAAGGTTTTCCATTGTGTTCTACCAGATAGTGTGGGATGTACCACCTGGTAGATGTGTCTTCTGCTTCAGGTTCTAATCTGACCACATAACCAGCTTGCTCCAGTCTGTTTATTTCTGAGATGTAGGCTATGGACGCCTCAGGTGATTTGGCGAGCCATCTCTGCTTCTGAGGTGTGAGAGAACTGCTGTCTTGGGGGCACAAAGGGAAAGGAAGTTCTTTACCCTCAGGAGTGGAGTGGCATAGCGCTGAACACCATCGACTTCCACCCTATGTGTCTTTGCCTCTAGACAACTGAGAGCCTCATGATCTTGACGTGATCTCATGCTAGCCTTTTCATTGTGCCAAGGAAGAACATCCAGCTGTCATAATTGCTCAGTGTGTTGTTGAAGGTCTGGGGGTGGAGTTATGTGGGCTGTGAAGAGACATTGTTGTTCCAGGAGATTGTGTTTGAGGTGGGGTGTTGGCCCTTGGAGGGTCCATCCGAGATGGGTTCGAACTGCCACTGGTGCTCCTGGTTGCCCCACATGCACTGGCTCTGCTGGTGTTATGAGATGAGGGTGATCGGATCCAATGAGCAGGAGAGGACAGACACCTTTGAAGGGTTGAATAGGCAGTTCCCTTAGATACTTGAACTTCTGATGCAGAGCTTTTATGGGGTAGGTAGGTATGGTAGGTATGTTCTGCCAAACCAACATTTGTTGCAGTGAAAGCATCAATAATGTTGAAGTGCTGTTTGGGCGAATGTTAAAGATTTTGTATATACGTTATCACTGTTAAACATTTGTACCTTTCTCTTTTGTTCATTTATTTGTACAGGCCTGTTGTGTGGTATCTGTCACATTGTTTATTTTGACTGTGGTGACTTTTATGACCTTATGCTGCGCAAGTGCTTACTGTGCAAAACAGGACACTCCAAGCAGATGCAGAACAGATGATAAGTGTAAACAGACGAGCTGCAAGAACAGGATGTACAGCCGACACCCAGCTAGCGGCTGGGTCAACCACAGAGAACAGGATGTGCTGACCGTCAATGATAAGACTAAACAAAAGGAAGCGAAACTGTTTCTCCACGCAGCTGCAATCATTGGTATACGTGCCATAAGATGTTTTGTATTACGGGAGGAAACTTGTCATGCGATGTTCCCCCCACCTTTAGGACAAGTTTCACAATGTGGGTAGGGCTTCTCCTAATAAAAAGAGTGAGCGTGCAGCAGTCCGGAGTGCTCTCAGTGGTACTACGTGTACGGACTGTCTGCACTCCTCGCGAGCTAAATTTGACATTCTGTCTCACTGGTGTTTCTTGACTCTGTTTGTCTTATCAAGGTTTTAAGAATGTTTGGAGGCGAAATTACCCAACAGCGAACTTGCTGGTGAGACTGTGAAGGAGACAGTTGCCCCATGGAGCATCTTGAGTTCCTGTCTCACTGTCTGAAGGGGAAAATCCTCAGGCTGACCATGAAGACCTAGGCATTGAGCTGCAGCCTGGAGGAGCAATGTATGCTCTATTAGAGCATGCCATAGGTATTAAAGGCACTGCGCTGCGGTGGTTTGAATCATATTTGTCTAATAGATTACAATTTGTTCATGTAAATGGGGAATCTTCTTCACAGACTAAAGTTAATTATGGAGTTCCACAAGGTTCTGTGCTAGGACCAATTTTATTCACTTTATACATGCTTCCCTTAGGCAGTATTATTAGACGGTATTGCTTAAATTTTCATTGTTACGCAGATGATACCCAGCTTTATCTATCCATGAAGCCAGAGGACACACACCAATTAGCTAAACTGCAGGATTGTCTTACAGACATAAAGACATGGATGACCTCTAATTTCCTGCTTTTAAACTCAGATAAAACTGAAGTTATTGTACTTGGCCCCACAAATCTTAGAAACATGGTGTCTAACCAGATCCTTACTCTGGATGGCATTACCCTGACCTCTAGTAATACTGTGAGAAATCTTGGAGTCATTTTTGATCAGGATATGTCATTCAAAGCGCATATTAAACAAATATGTAGGACTGCTTTTTTGCATTTACGCAATATCTCTAAAATCAGAAAGGTCTTGTCTCAGAGTGATGCTGAAAAACTAATTCATGCATTTATTTCCTCTAGGCTGGACTATTGTAATTCATTATTATCAGGTTGTCCTAAAAGTTCCCTAAAAAGCCTTCAGTTAATTCAAAATGCTGCAGCTAGAGTACTGATGGGGACTAGAAGGAGAGAGCATATCTCACCCATATTGGCCTCTCTTCATTGGCTTCCTGTTAATTCTAGAATAGAATTTAAAATTCTTCTTCTTACTTATAAGGGTTTGAATAATCAGGTCCCATCTTATCTTAGGGACCTCGTAGTACCATATCACCCCAATAGAGCGCTTCGCTCTCAGACTGCAGGCTTACTTGTAGTTCCTAGGGTTTGTAAGAGTAGAATGGGAGGCAGAGCCTTCAGCTTTCAGGCTCCTCTCCTGTGGAACCAGCTCCCAATTCAGATCAGGGAGACAGACACCCTCTCTACTTTTAAGATTAGACTTAAAACTTTCCTTTTTGCTAAAGCTTATAGTTAGGGCTGGATCAGGTGACCCTGAACCATCCCTTAGTTATGCTGCTATAGACGTAGACTGCTGGGGGGTTCCCATGATGCACTGTTTCTTTCTCTTTTTGCTCTGTATGCACCACTCTGCATTTAATCATTAGTGATCAATCTCTGCTCCCCTCCACAGCATGTCTTTTTCCTGGTTCTCTCCCTCAGCCCCAACCAGTCCCAACAGAAGACTGCCCCTCCCTGAGCCTGGTTCTGCTGGAGGTTTCTTCCTGTTAAAAGGGAGTTTTTCCTTCCCACTGTAGCCAAGTGCTTGCTCACAGGGGGTCGTTTTGACCGTTGGGGTTTTACATAATTATTGTATGGCCTTGCCTTACAATATAAAGCGCCTTGGGGCAACTGTTTGTTGTGATTTGGCGCTATATAAAAAAATTGATTGATTGATTGATTGAATCATCATCCAGAATAGGAAAGGTCTCCAGACTTCGAGCTCCATTTCTGAGGATCACATTTCTGACCTTCAGAAGGACACAGTGCCCTTGAGGTGGCTTACCAATGTAGAGAACCTCTTCTCCCTCATGAGGTGACATTGGCTTGCCATACGTTGCAGACTCAAGGTGACCAGCGTTGTCAGTTTTGATGGAGGCCTTTTCTCCAATCCCATGAAGGGTGATTAGGTGCTGATTGTTGCATGTCTTGCAGCACATTTTTAAATCACAGTCGATAGACCTATGATTCCTGCCACACCGCCAACATCTCTTGTCTTGAATCCAAGTGCGCTTTTGGGCAGTGTTGAGAATCTTAAAGTTGGAGCAATTATTGAGGGAGTGTTTATTGTTGTCACAGAATTGACAGAAGTTCTTCAGAGGTGGGGTAGGAACTGTAGCTTAGACTGCTTCCCCTGTGGGCTTGGCTTCAATACTGAGGAGAAGGACTGATGCCTTGGCAGGTGGCTTGGTTCCCCTCTTAAGGTCGCTTCCTTTAGATATGTTCCTCTTGGTGCGAGACCCGTAATGTGACATGTCTTTCTGGACCTGGAGCTCGTATTCCAACCAGTCTGCTAGATCCAAGAGAGTTGGTATCGGTATCCTCAATGGGTGAGGAGACGTTGCACAAAAGGCTATACCAGCACCGCAGAGAGAGCACCGGTGGACCTCAGTCTGCAGTTCATCTCCTCCTCAAAGATACTAGCCACATGTTTGGGGACAAGGAAGATAAAATCAGCCAGAGAAACGAAATGGTTTGAGAGGAGAGTGAAGGAAGCATTGTATGTGAAACAGCTGAAACCCAGCCTTAACCGGAGATTGGGCCTGAGACACGCTTTGTCCCCTGTTTACAATGGGGTATTCAGGTCAAAGCAGTTTCAGTCTTTTGTTCATGGTAATGAGTCATTCATGTCATCAGGAGAGGTGTCAGTCCCATCGTAAGGAGGGACAGCTACCCTGTCATTAGGAAGGTGCTAACTAGAGCACAACTGGTGCTAATTAGAGCAATTGTTAGTCACTAGCCATTAGCAGTCTGCCTCTCAGTAGGAGCGGTCTGGTTAGGTTTAAAACTCCAGCTTTACGGGCTTCTGTTGTTCTTCTCTACAAGAGTCAAGACAGAAGTTAGACTACCAGAGCAAGAATTTTAGCTGAGGAAGCTTATGTGATTAGAAGTGAAACGTCCTCACGTCAAGCAACCCAGTCCAGTCAAAGATTCAAGCTTCTCTCCTATGGAAACCACCTGGACAACTGAGAGTCTTCACAGAAAAAAATACAACCCAGCCCATGATCAACCGGTTGATCACGATCGACTGGTTGGGCACACCAGGGCTAAAGTATGAAAAAAAGAAAACAAACTCAGAGAAGCCACAGCAATGAGTAGATGGGACAAAATGCATGGACAAAGGACAGACCACAATGCACACTCTCCAGTCCCCTTAGTTTTAAGATGGGGACCACTCCCCCAGTTTGTCAGTCCAGAGGTACTGTCCCGACTTCCATGTAACATTGTATAGACATGTCAGCCATGACAGCCCAACAACATCCAGAGACTTCAGTGTCTCGGGGTGAGTCTTGTCCATTCCTAGTGACTTTCCACTAAGGGGTTTTTGACGACCTCAATGACTTCCCCTAGGGAGATGGCACCAGATCAGGCCTGACTCTGCCATCCCTGTCTCCTCAAAGGATGGCATATCCTGCCACCGCATGATCCCCAGTCCAGTTTAGCAACTCGCCTCCCTCGCTGAACACAACCTGGGCTAAGAACACCCTCCTTTTTCTGAGTCGCCTGACAGTTTTCCAAAACCAGTTTGGGGTTGACCGAAAGACATTCTCCATGCCGTCTTAAAACTCCTCCCACACCGGAGCGTTTGCCTCAGCCATCACTGAAGCTGCAGTTCTTCTGGGTTCCCGGTACCCATTTGCTGACTCCAGAGATCTCTGTGCCAACCAGACACGAAAGGCCTCCTTCTTCACCCTGACTGCTTCTGTCACCGCTGGTGTCCACCAGCGGATTCTTGAGTTGCCACCATGACAACTGCCAACAAATGTCTGGCCACCGCTCAACTTGGCAAAGGAGGCCTTGAACATGGGCTGCTACATTTCAAAGTCCCCAACCTCCTGTGGGATATATATGTTCTTTTGGAGATGTGAGATAAAGGCTATCTGGACAGGTTCTTCCACCAAATGCTCCTGAGGAACTCTCATAATTTCTCTTCTTTTTCCAGGTTTATTTGGTTGCTTACCCCACCATCTGTGCCTGCTCTTCACCAGCATTTCTCAACATTGCACCCAGTGAGATAAAATGTCACATGTTCTTGAGAAATGTTGGTTTCTCAGAAAGCAAAAGGTGGAGAACTATCACATATTTTTCTGAGTCAGGCTCAAAACGTCTCAATCACCACCCGTATAGTATGTGGAAATGTGATTATAGTGAGGCTGCCTGACACATCTTCAATTTCAATTTATTTTCATTTGTATAGTTGCCTCAAAGCGCTTCACACAGGTAAGGTCTAACCTTACCAACCCCCAGAGCAACAGTGGTAAGGAAAAACTCCCTCTGAAGAAGAAACCTCAAGCAGACCAGACTCAAAGGGGTGACCCTCTGCTTGGGCCATACTACAAAACATAAATTACAGAACAATTCACAGAACAATTCACGGACGAATATACAAGAAATGCAGTTGGCGCACAGGACAGGAGGATTGCCAACACGAATACAACTCCCATCTCTGGATGGAGCTGTACCTTAAACAGAGAGAAAAAACAGAATTAGGCATCAGAAAGACAAGAAATATTGTATAATTTGTCAGCATTAAACAACAAGAAAAACAGAGAAATACTAAGGTGATCGCCGGCCACTATCCCTAAACTTCACTAAAAGACCCACAATTTAGGTAAAGTTGAGGCCGCGGCCCGCTCCAATTACTAATAAAATGAATTAAAAGAGTAAAAAGCGTAAAACAAAACTGTACCAGTATGCTAGCCATATGAAAGGGATAAGTGCGAAAGGGATAAGGCATAAGTGCGTCTTAAGTCTGGACTTGAAAGTCTCCACAGAATCTGACTGTTTATTGACGCAGGGAGATCATTCCACAGAACAGGGGCACGATAAGAGAAAGCTCTGTGACCTGCAGACTTCTTATTCACCTTAGGGACACAAAGTAGTCCTGCACCCTGAGAACGTAAAGCCCGGGCTGGTACGTAAAGTTTAATTAGGTCAGCTAGGTATGGAGGTGCCAGTCCATGAATAATTTTATAGGTTAGTAGCAGAACCTTAAAATCTGATCTCACTGGGACAGGAAGCCAGTGAAGAGATGCCAAAATGGGTGTAATCTGGTCAAACTTTCTGCTTCGTGTCAAAAGTCTGACACCAGCACTTTGAACCAATTGGAGACCACTAATGCTGGACTGTGGTAAACCAGAAAATAGAACACTGCAGTAGTCCAATCTGGAAGAGATAAACGCATGGATCAGGGTCTCAGCATCAGCCATAGACAGGATGGGATGAATCTTCGCTGTATTTCGCAGGTGGAAGAAAGCAGTCCTAGTAATATTTCTAATGTGGAGGCCAAAAGACAACAAAGGATCAAAATTACCCCAAGGTTCCTCACTTTGTCAGTGTGATGTATGACACACGAGCTGAGGCTGAGTGTTAACTGGTCAAATTGATGCCAATGTCTCACTGGACCAAGAACCATCATTTCAGTCTTATCAGAGTTTAAAAGTAGGACGTTTATAGACATCCAACTTCTCACTCCTGCAAGGCAATCTTCTAAGGATTTTATGTGAACGAGATTACCAGCAGTTATTGGCATGTATACTGAGTATCATCTGCATAGCAGTGAAAGGTAATCCCAAAACGCCGCAATATGTGCCCAAGGGGTGCTATATAAAGGGAGAAAAGCAGGGGGCCTAAGACAGACCCCTGTGGAACCCCAAATTTCATGTCACTAAGGTTAGAGGTAGTATTACTGGACAAAGCACAGTGAGAACGACTGGTCAAGTATGACGTCAGCCATGCATGGGCACTCCCAGTAATCCCAAAATGATTTTCCAGCCTATCAAGTAGAATATGATGATCCACTGTATCAAATGCAGCACTGAGATCTAACAGCAACAGAACCATAGTGGTGTCCGAATCCATTGTAAGCAGAAGATCATTCACCACTTTGGTGAGAGTGGTATCTGTTGAATGATATTTTCTAAAAGCAGACTGCAGTGGCTCAAAGAGATTATTCTCAGTAAGATAGTCTACGAGCTGCCGTGACACCACTTTTTCCAGAATTTTAGAGAAAAATGGTAGATTTGATATCGGCCGATAGTTTGTCAATACACTAGGGTCAAGATTAGGTTTCTTAAGTAATGGTTTAATCACTGCAGATTTGAAACATTTAGGAACAGATCCAGAAGTTAAAGACAGATTAATAATTTCCAGCACATTCGGCCCAAGAGTGGGCCACAGGTCCTTAAACAGTTTTGTTGGTATAGGATCAAATAAACAGGTTGTGCTTTTTGTTGACATTATGAGTTTTGTCAGCATGCCTAGTGAGATACTGTCAAATTCTGTAAATCTAGGTAATACCTCAGTAGTGGCACCCACCTCAATAGCAGGGTGTAGTGGCTGGATTAAGGCATGCCAGGATATGTTTAACCTGATGTCTTCTATTTTCTTCCCAAAGTCATCCAGGAAATCTTGTGCTGTAAAAGGAGACTGAACTACAGGTGGTTGTCCATGCAAAAGTGCTGCCACCGTGTCGAACAAGAACTTTGAGTTATGCTTGTTTTTGTTGATCAAATCAGAATAGTAAGTCTGCTTTGTAGCCAATAATGCATGCTTATAGTCTATAGTCTAAGATAGCATCACACCACACAAGGTGAAATACTTCTAATTTTGAACGACGCCATTTCCGTTCTAGACCTCTTGCTTTATGCTTGAGGTCACGCAGATAATCATTGAACCAAGGTGACTGTGATTTGGGGGAGCATGGTTTTAACACAGGTGGTGCAATCATGTCGAGTGTAGTTTTGAGTACTGAGTTTAAACTATCCACAAGTCTGTCTACTGACTGGGTATTTGTCAAATGTGAAGCTCAGACATCAGGCAGTCTAGCTTCGAGTTCAGTCTTAGTTGAGGAGTTGATGGCATCGCCGTAATGATATATAAGGTTGTGTTCCACTAAACATGGCAGCGAAACTGTAAACTTAATAAGTGAGTGATCAGACACCACTGATGTAAGAGGCATGATGTCAATATTCGCAACAGCAATACCACGTGCGAGAACCAGATCCAAGGTACTTCCACTAATGTGCGTCGAATCTCGAATGCATTGCCGAAATCCTAATGCATCCACAATTTCCATAAATGATTTGCAGAGGGGATCAGAAGGCTTATTTATATGAATGTTAAAGTCACCAATGATCAGAATGTTATCTACACTAGTTGACAAGTTAGAGATGAATGCACCAAATTCATCTAAGAATTCAGAATATGTGCCAGTAGGCCTATATACAGTGACAAAGTAATACGACTGATTTTTATTCTTCTGACCTTGGCAATGTATAATATCCTGAGCAGAGCGGAGAATCAGATGCTCAAATGAGTGATATTTGTAACCCCCAACAGCTAATAAGCTAAACCTAGATTTATAAATAAGAGCAACACCCCCGCCTTGCTTCGCATCATGAGGGACGTGACTAAATGTATATGCTGGTGGGCAGGCCTCATTAAGGGGAGGACAGCTGTAGGTTTAAGCCAGGTTTCACTTAGCCCAATCATATCTAAGTGATGATCAATAATTAGATGATTGATTAACAATGATTTTGAAAACTCTCCCTTATTTAGCAAGAATAGGGGAAAAACTACAGAGGATCTTCAGACTGCACAAAATCTCAGTTTACTTTAAACCGGTTAACACCTTGAGACAGAAATTAGTTCATGCTAAGGACAGGAGCCCTAGTTACAAACAGAGCAATGTAGTGTATTCTCTCAGATGTCAGGAAAACTGTAATGAACACTACATAGGTGAGACTAAGCAGCTGTTGCA